>NC_140176.1:58330039-58576507 GCF_963971535.1 Notolepis coatsorum
TAATAGGATACCGACAACCAAATACAAGCCCTGTAGGTGTGGTGGGGGGTTGCTTGATCTCCCGACTTCACTGGAAGGATGAGACAAGGTGTATCATCTGTTTTGTGCGCAACAGAGGGAACATGTATGCGCGTGCACGCGCGGGCATGCGCGGGAGCGCGCTTGCGCGGGCGTTTGGCCTTCGCCCATATTATGACTGCACCCCTGGATGTGTGTGAGCACCAAGCTAGCTGAACATGGCAGCTCCTCTGATATGCGTGTGAGCACCAAGCTACCTGAACATGTCAGCTCCTCTGAGATGTGTGTGAGCACCAAGCTACCTGAACATGTCAGCTCCTCTGAGATGTGTGTGAGCACCAAGCTACCTGAACATGTCAGCTCCTCTGAGATGTGTGTGAGCACCAAGCTACCTGAACATGTCAGCTCCTCTGAGATGTGTGTGAGCACCAAGCTACCTGAACATGTCAGCTCCTCTGAGATGTGTGTGAGCACCAAGCTACCTGAACATGTCAGCTCCTCTGAGATGTGTGTGAGCACCAAGCTAGCTGACGTTACTCGCCCTCTCCACGCTACTGCCCCGTTGATCCCGAGGGGATTGTAGTTCCTCTTCTGTTTCCTTCAAAATCCACAATCAGCTCCTTTGTCTTGCTGACGTCCAGGGAGAGGCTGTTGCCACAGTGGCAGGTTTTCCACGTCCTCCGGGGTGGTCTTCTCATCGTCGACAGAGATCAGGCCCACCGCAGCTGTGTCATCCGCAAACTCGACGACGGTGCTCGGAGCCATGCTTGGCCACGTTATCGTGTGTGTCCTGGGAGTACAGGAGGGGGCGCAGAACGCAGCCCCCGTGTTGAGGGTGATGGTGGAAGAGGTGTAGATGTCCACCCTCACCACCTGTGATCTGCCTGTCAGGAAGACGAGGACCCACTGACACCGGGTAGAGTTCAGTCCCAGGTCAGCAAGCTTGGCGATGGTCTTGGGTGGTAGGATTATGATTTTGAATGTGGAGCTGTAGTCAGTGAACAGCATTCTCACATAATTTCCCTGCCTGTCGTCCAGATGGGATGGACGGCGGTGTGCAGAACATAGGCTATGCCATGGCATCATCCATGGATCTGTTGGGGTGGTAGGCAAGTCAAGTCAAGTCAAGTCAAGTTTATTAGTATGTCCCAAACTGGGCAATTCATGTTACAGCAGATAAATAAACACAGCAAACATACATAACAAGAAGAACACAGACAGACATGTACAGTATAGGCGGTCGGGTGGCGTAGCGGAGATTGCGCTCGTCACCAATGCAAGAGGCTGCGGTCTCGACTCCCGGAGTCAGCATTGCCTGCGGCTTGGGCCGGTCGTCATACTAACTCGTTTGGCTGAGTTTGGGGGAGGGAAGTCGTGGGTGGTAATCTGGCGTTGTGGACAGCGACGCCTACAGGTCAGGTCTGGGCGCCTGCTCAGCGAAAGGCAGGAAATGGTAAAGGCAGCGTGACCTCCCACGCGTTACGCTTCACCAATGCGAGTCCTCGCTGCCAGGTGAGAAGAGAGCCACTGGCTGTCTTCACATGTGTCGGAGGAAGCATGTGGTGGACTTCAGGGTTCCCTTGTACCGACCAGTGGGAGGAATATGCGCACAACAACCAGGTAGGGGAGGGGGGAATTGGCATAACGACTAAATTGGGATGGGGAGAAAAAATAGAAAAATCAGGCGGAGAAAAAGAGGATTAAAAAAAAGTCATGTACAGTACATGGTCGCAGGATCAGATGATGACAACAGTCAAACAAGCAACCACAGCCATCCCCCCACCCAGCCACCTCAAAGCCCTCTCCTGCCTCCTTCAAGTAGCAGTGGGTCTAGGGTGCTGGGAAGTTAGGAGCAGATGTTCCCTTGACTAGCCTCTCAAAACACTTCATAGCTACATAGCGGCACTGTTTATAATGGTTAACACTGTCGCCTCACAGTAAGAAGGTCTTTGGTTCGATTCACGCTTGGGGACCACTGGTGCTCGCAAGGGTTTCCCCTCCAGAAAAAGAGATAAACCCAATGGGAAAACATGCAGAACAGATTGCTAACGCTGTCGTGTTCCTGACTAAGACTGACAGGAGCACTTGGATTGGTCCCCGGGCGTGGCCCACACCGCAGGGTCAAGCGCAGAGAGGCATTTCATCTGCGACCCAATGTGTGTGTGTGTGTGTGTGTGTGTGTGTTCCTGTGTGTGTCGCCCATCTCGCATGTGTGTGTGTTCATCTGCATGACAAATAAAGACTTCTTCTTAAAATTAAGACTTCTTCAGAGGAGTAAAACATAGTTTAGTCGCTATCTTTGATCAGAATTCCTGGTTGGTTGGTCCATTTTCCATGACATGGTATGTGACAAAGACACTTCCCACAGAGATACTGGTATGCCAAGGCATCACAACAAATATAAAGTTTCGTCAGCCAGATGGTGGCACTATAATAAGTGGTCAAAAGGTAAGAATTTGTGAAGCCCTAACTTGTGCACTGCTTCCAGTACACACAGATATAGTCTGATATTCACAGGAAACCACCCACATAAGATACTGGCCATTGAATCCATCTGAAGTTTCTATGGTAACTAGTGCTGCATTTCCATGGAACGATACTGTTGCTTCCAATATGGTTAAGGTTAATTACTTGGCCCCCTTGAAGGCCATCATCCCTTCCCACTAGCAGCAAGAATGATGAGAAAAAGAGCTGGATATAGCGGCAATATTGTCTCGTAATGATGCATAATAAAATGCAATTATGAATTGTCATGGAGTTATTTGTGTGACTCCATTGAATGGAGTATATTCTATAGAAAATATTGACAGCATCACTACTACTGTTCTTGGCCCAGATCCAAATACACATCTCATATCTTCCATACAGCACAATAGTATATAATATATATTAGTCATATATTACAAATTTACAGAATGGTCTATTTTTATAAATATATATATAATATAATAAAATATATAAATAAATAAATAAATAAATAAATAATAACCCCATGTACAGTGGGGAAAAATTCTGTCTCTTCCCGGCACTCATCGAAGTGTCCTTGAGCAAGACACTTAACCCTTAACTGCTCCAGAGGAGTAGGTTGCCTCCGCCATCAGTGTGTGAATGTGAGGCACAAATTGTAAAGCGCTTTGGATAAAAAAGAAGGCTAAATAAATGCAGCCCATTTACCATAATAGAACACCTGGGTGGTTAGGCTCTTGAAGGTGCCTGACCAGGGAGCACTTGTGTAGCATTCCATGGGCCTGACGCGTCGGGCTACCGCAGGAACCACGTTATTCTCATTTCCTGAGGTATGGTAGAATTAGCATAATACTGTTTGTATAACAAGATATTATAACATATGCACATTTGTACGTTACTCATATTACAAAGAGTCTAGAGTAGACAGTAGTTACCACAGAGAATGAGAGATGCTTCATTACCAATAAATGCTGTGTGTATTACCTTTAACAGCCATGAGTTACAAAACATGAAAGAAACTAAATGAATGAATGAATGAATGAATGATTGAACATTTTATTTAACAGATTGCAGAATGGGTATAATACAGTACAGCTCAATACACACAATTGTTAAGGGGATGCAGACCAGAGAAAGACGTTTGTCTTGTTTACATCAGGGTCCCCCATTTTCAATTCATAGTGAATTGACGTTGAACTTCAAATTTTCTTTCCCCCATCGACAGTGAACGGTCTCATCTTATTTTAATTCCCAATCAATGACATAAGAAAATGGGCCCCATCACCAAAATAAAATAATGACAATGAAATTAAAGAAAATAGCAGTAGAGACATATTTTCATTAACTGAGTTCTACACACTAGGTAATAGGTGTTTTTCTTTATTTTAAGGGTACAAGTTCCTATATTGCAATTATAAGCACTCATCATAACGTGTATTTGGAACTAAATGTTGAATGAAAAACGTATCCTTTAAAATCATCACCTCCCCTCTTTCTGAAGCGTTCCTCAGAGAACCTCCAAAGATTTAATTTGGTTTAATTAGGTTATCTTCTTTTGTGAAGGGGCACGTTCTTACAGTACGGCATGGCGTGTGTAAACTACACGTGTGTTGGAAATACTATAGTTTCATATTCATCATTCATCACCATGTTGTGCCTATATCTACTCTTGCCACTAGATGGCAGATGGCACTGCTGTTGCAGAGTACACCCTGGAGCGATCCTTTGCACGAGTTGAGATACAGTGTTTGAAGGCTGATGCTACAATGTAGCATTTCAACTTAAATTATGTTGGATTCTGTGCCGCTGAGACAATTGAAACCGCTGCAATTTGCCCGTGACGTTCGTGCAGAACTATTGGCCTCCGGGTGTCTTATTCTCACGTGGCTCTCTCCCAAGTGGCGTGCGATGTGGAGATCTCGTTACTCTGATCTATTTTCAAAGACTGTGTGATTTGTTTTGCATGTGTTCACCATCCTATTATCTGCCTCACTCCCAATTGTTTTGTTTTTTCTTAATTACAACCTGGAATGGATTAAAATGCAATGAGGTCTGATGATTATCAAGACACTATATCTTATGGCTCTCTCACGCACACACACACTCACACACACACACACACACACACGCGTTACGGTGTACACATGTGTGTACAGTGTACACGCACACAGTCAGCTGGGTGCTCGCAATTCATTACGCTGGTTGATGGAACTCAAAGTCAATGATGTTAGTGAGTCGACTTGAGCCGAAAACAAACACTTCCTTGTAATAATAAAAGTATTTCTCTGGTCATGAAGGGCAATTATATGTGTCTCACAGTCACTGAACACTCAGTGACAGAAAACACATGGATCTTGATAGTGACGCCTTATATGGATGGGACCACACACACACACACACATGCATGTATGCACACACTGACACACTCTTCATGATATTTCATATGCACATTGATACACACGCATGCATTGCACACACACACGAGAATTCATCTTGTCCTCTCCTGTTTCATCTTCTTAGCTCCCCTCTCCTCCCTCCCTCTCCTCCCCTCCCTCTCCTCCCTCCCTCTCCTCTCATCCCCTCCCATGGCTGGTGGTGTGGGGTGGAATGGATCCATGGACCATCCTGCAGGGACCTCCTCCTCTCCTCTCTGAAAAAGAGCCTTAATCATCTGCACTCAGCCACAGACATATGTTGAACTGCACCGCACACTGGCTGGTCTGCTGGCAGGCTCTGCACCAGCGATTCTGTGAACAAAACAATAACGTTTAGTGTTCAGGCGTTTCGTACACAGAAATTCACAATGTGAGAATTGCACCCAAACAAGTGTAATGTAATTATGAGGTTTGGCCGAATAACTTAATCCAATAGGTTATCGATTGCATCAGGAGAGGGCATGTGAGTGGAATGCCGTCTGTTCTGATTTGATGCGGGTTGCACTGAACTCACTCTGATTTGTTTACGCCTGTAGTCCAATACATTCTATGGCTGGCTGCTTTTTTTTTATGGCTGTTTTTTTATATAGCGCTTTTATGCAAAGCGCGCTTTAATTTGTTACTCACATTTTACCCATTCACTCACACATTCACTCACACATTCACTAATACATTCACACACCGACGGCGGAGGCAACCATGCAAGGTGCCAACCTGCTCATCGGGAGCAATTAGGGGTTAAGTGTCTTGCTCAAGGACACATCGACACGCTGCCCGGGAAGAGCGGGAATCAAACCGGGAACCCTCCGGATTGCCAGACGACTGCTCTACCTCCTGAGCCACTGTCGCCCCACTACCCCCCCCCCCCCTCCGCTCTCTTCACCTCTGTTGCACCTGCAGGATTAGAATGCAGCAACCATAGCTGACCCGTTGTACAAGCACACCGGAGCACCTCCATCTAGAGGCCCTCCACCAATGGGAAGAGAGAGGGAAAAGAAGTGTGTGTGTGTGTGTGTGTGTGTGTGTGTGTGTGTGTGTGTGTGTGTGTGTGTGTGTGTGTGTGTGTGTGTGTGTGTGTGTGTGTGTGTGTGTGTGTGTGTGTGTGTGTGTGTGTGTGTGTGTGTGTGTGTGTGTGTGCGTGCGTGCGTGCGTGCGTGCGTGCGTGCGTGCGTGTGTGTGTGTGTGTGTGTGTGGGTGGGGATTATACGGATACTCAAGGAATCTTTGATTGTTTTCATGTCTTGATATAGTGTTAAAACTATGGGTTGAGGCTTTTCTCAGTCCTCGCTCCACAATGGTGGAACGAACTCCCCATGACAGCTGAAACAATTTTCCACTGTCGACTAAAAACACACCTCTTCAAACAATATCTGAAATAATAACTGAAGGGAAAAAAATAACCCTCTAACCGTTTCACTGCCACACTACAGAAGGTTAACCCTTTCACTACCACACTACAGACGGTTAACCTTCTGTAGTGTGGTAGTGAAAGGGTTAACCCTTTGTCGTGTGGCAGTGAAAGGGCTAACCTTTTTACTATTATGTACCCTAATGCTACCTTTCTTATACTACTACCTATCTTGCTAATGTGTCTATACTATTATGCACTCAGAATGTAACCCTCAAGCTCCTTACTATTGGACGAACAATTCCTCTGAACCTTAGCTGCCAGAGATGTACCACTCCCGGTGACACTTCTTGTTTACAATCTGTAAGTCGCTTTGGATAAAAGCGTCAGCTAAATGACTAAATTGTAAATTGAGTTAAAATAACAAACAAACATGGAGTGTGTGTGTGTGTGTGTGTGTGTGTGTGTGTGTGTGTGTGTGTGTGTGTGTGTGTGTGTGTGTGTGTGTGTGTGTGTGTGTGTGTGTGTGTGTGTGTGTGTGTGTGTGTGTGGGGGGGGGGGGGGGGGGGGGGGGGGCTTCAAGGAGGTTGGGTGGCTCAAAAGGCAAGGGATGCCTCTGCTGTAAACACAAGTAGTAGCATAAGTTCCATGTTGAACGTTGCTTCATATCTGTGTGGTGTTCAAGGCCTTTATTAATTATTATTCTATATCTATATATATATTGGCTGTTGAGTCGTTTCACACCACCTCCTCCTTTTCATCTGTCACCTTTTTGTCTTTAATCTGTGTCCTCATCTCAGAATCTGTGCTGTGAAACCCACAGACAACTGTATAAAATCTATAATATCACCAACTGGTGTTAGATGTTCCCTTTGTGGCCCATATCTACATTTATTTACCTATACTTGAATTAGTTTGAAAGGCCAGTCTGTGATCCAAATGTAAACAAAAGAGGGAAGCCCCATAACCTGAGCCGCCAGATGGTCTGTTACACAGAACCACCTGGGAAGTCGTTCTTTGACACTGTTTGGAATGGGGCCGGGTTTACAGTTGTTCTCAATTGCTTTGGTGCATTTCTCTGATCAGAATAAAAATTCTCATAACTGTTAGTTCAACCTCCACAACATTTAGTCATTTGTGCACATCATAGTAGCAGTTTCTCATTCCTTCCAACAAATTGCAAATGCTTTTGGACATGCATCAATTGCTTTCATACAATTCTCTGCTGTTTTATAACATTATCATTTGCTTATGTCATGTCAGTCAAAATAAACTATACTTATGAATGCTGAATACTAATAGTCCTCATTTCATTGCTTGAGTCATTACATAAATTTTTTTTAACCAGTTGTCAAAATCGATCAAGCTAATTTTATACATTTCTTTATAATTCTTTCCTGAAAATGTCTCCCAAATTGAACAATTTCTCTCGGGTGAACCTCAGCTTTCACTGATGAGGAGGAGTGTGTGAAGCATTAGTTGTAACCAATGATAAGCCACTTCTCCACAGTCACTCAGAGCTGAATCACATGAACCCGTTGACAAGCATATATGAACCGAGCAGGACATAGTGTGTACCGACAATACTGTGACACAGAAATGGAAGGTCAGCATTGTGGAAGAGGGGCGAGGATGCGGGGAGGAAGGGGAAGGGGACAAAACAGGGGAAGAGGAAGAAGAAGCCATTCAAGTACATAGGCAGATTCCTGATGAAATTAGGGCTACAATTGTGGACCGAGAAATTAAATGCGCATGAAACAATTGTACAATGTGCCATTTGACCGGAACAGCGACAGAGTGAAGGAGACCCGTCACCAGTATGTACAGGTAAAACATTTACTGTATGTGTTCTATGCATACTCTAATGTTCAGTGCTTTCTTTGTGTAGTGCCATGCAGTACACTTACATGACCGTTCATACTGTACAATATGTTATCCCAAATGCATTATGTTACACAGGAAACATAGCTTTTCTCTCTCTCTCCTCTGGGATAAAGCGTGTACTGGAGCTGGATGCCAGGGAATCGCTGCACACATTCATATACGTTGATGAGGCGGGTTTCAATCTGGCAAAAGGTAGAAGGCGTGGAAGGAATCACATTGGACAGAGAGCAACAATTGATGTCCCAGGCCAAGAGACGGCGTCCTCACCCATATACCCCGTCTTGGTCCATACAACACACAACATCTGCTGACTTTTTTTTTTATACACTCTTTACAGGGACATAATCCCTGAGAATGAGAGGGGTCTAAATGGAGACCATCTGAACAAGTATGTTGTTGTATGGGATAATGTGTGTTTTCACCACTCAGATGTGGTCAGAGTCAGACAGTGGTTTGCAGCACATGAAAGGATGCTGGTGAACTATCTCCCCCCCTACTCCCCATTGCTGAATTTAATAGAGGAGTTTTCTCTTCCTGGAGGTGGAAGGTATATGACCAGCCTCCACATACCCAACTGGCCCTGCTAGCGGTCATGGATGCAGCATGTGATGACATCACAGCACAGTCCTGCAGAGGGTGGAATCACCACTTGAGGAGATACTTTCCTTGCTGCCAGGGATGCTATTCACTGTGATGTTGACGAAAATATGTGGCCAGACAGACAGGAACGTCTGGATGTGAATGAATGATTTACAGTACTGTGTATGTTGTATGTTCCAATTCAGTTCCAATATGTACTGCAATATTGTTTACAGTTGTGCACAGCTCTACCCAAAGGGTGTTTCTTATGTTTGTTGTAAATTAGTTTGTATTTTTCTTTTGCACAATGCTGTGAACAAATTAGAATTGCAAAGAGCATAGCAGTAGAAATTTGAAACACGTATTCAGTGTCTTGTACTCATTTACCTCACTAAATACAGTAATGTGTAACTTAACTGTAGATTTAAAATGGCTGTGCAAATAGTGTATAGTGCTGTCTTGAGCATTTTCAGGAAGTGTCACCAAGATCTGACTTTTTTGCATAGGAAAACACTTACAGAGTGAACTACTGTCATAATGAAAACATGGCAAAGCCATTTGACTATCTTGTTCATAAACAATGGTGTCAGGACTTTTCATTTTGATGACACTGACACTTTGATTGACATGAATACTTGCTTTTGAGGAATGAACTATCCATTTTGAGCAAGTGACACGCTTTTGCAGGTTATCAACTAGGTTTTGCCGTTTGTACTAATTGTTTTGATAAATTTACTAACTGTTGTGCTGTGAGAAATGCACCAAAGCGACTGAGAAAAACTGTACAAATAAAATAAAAAATCGAACCCTAACTAACCTTACTGTCATGCACTTAAACTAACTAAACTATAAACTAACCTACACTGTAGCACTCAACACTTTGATGAACATTGTTACTCAGCTGAGTTGTGCCCTTCCTGATGACTTGTCGTACAGAACTTGTAAGTCGCTTTGGATAAAAGCGTCAGCTAAATGACTAAATGTGAATGTAGTGTAAAGTAGTGTTATACTAAAGATTTGCCATATTTACAGTATGGTACTGTACTGCAGCATTTTACAAGTGGGAAGCACTGTTATTGTACACTACAGTAATATGGGTTAAAGCAGTATATCTCATGTTTACTGTACATTACTGTAATTTTACTCTGTACCACCGATTGCAAGACAACCTCGCAGAGGTGGATGAGGGCCCCTTTTTTTATTTCTTTTTACTTCGCAACAAGAGCAAGCCATTGTGCAATGGTTCAAATTGCTGTGAAAATAGTGTATAGTGCTGTCTTGAGCATTTTCAGGTAGTGTCAATGTGTTTTGCATTGGAAAACACTTACAGAGTGAACTGTCATAATGAAAACATGACAAAGCCATTTGACTATCTTGTTCATAAACAATGGTGTCAGGACTTTTCATTTTGATGACATGAATACTTGCTTTTGAGGAATGGACTATCCATTTTGAGCAAGTGACACACTTTTGCAGGTTATCAACTAGGTGTTGCCGTTTGTACTAATTGTTTTGAGAAATGCACTAATGCAGAAATGCAAAATGTTAATAGTGATGTGAGAAATGCACCAATTAAAATGTGATATCGGAAAATATCGGTATCGGTTTAAAAAAAAAAGTTTTTTCTTTTTACATTTATTTAACCTTTATTTACCCAGGCAAGCAAGTAAGAACAAATTCTGATTTAATTTATTGTCAAAAGTATGCATAATGTTGTGTTAATTCCACGACAAGAGATATGTAATGTTAATTACCTGAAATTATTCCGTTTTTTGGGGGGGGAACCCTGCATATATCGGTATCGGTTGATATCGGTTGATATCGGAATCGGAAAGTAAGAGTTGGGACAATATCGGTACATCGCTAAATTTTTTTTTTTTAAATTGGCAGAGTATTTTTGCCTGTAGCTGCCAGTAGTTCCTTAAAGGATGCTGACTGGGCACAAGGACATACTGTAACTTGAAGCATGACAAGATGGATTTCTGCGTGAACTTGTGAAGCCAGCTGCCGTGCAAGGTTAGAAGCCCCACCACTGAGAACAACATGTGGGATGGGAGATCTTTATTTGATCTATTTAGTTTTTTGTGACTGCCTTTAATAGATAGATAGATAGATAGATAGATAGATAGATAGATAGATAGATAGATAGATAGATAGATAGATAGATAGATAGATAGATAGATAGATAGATAGATAGATAGATAGATAGATAGATAGATAGATAGATAGATAGATAGATAGATAGATAGATAGATAGATAGATAGATAGATAGATAGATAGATAGATAGATAGATAGATAGATAGATAGATAGATAGATAGATAGATAGATAGATAGATAGATAGATAGATAGATAGATAGATAGATAGATAGATAGATAGATAGATAGATAGATAGATAGATAGATAGATAGATAGATAGATAGATAGATAGATAGATAGATAGATAGATAGATAGATAGATAGATAGATAGATAGATAGATAGATAGATAGATAGATAGATAGATAGATAGATAGATAGATAGATAGATAGATAGATAGATAGATAGATAGATAGATAGATAGATAGATAGATAGATAGATAGATAGATAGATAGATAGATAGATAGATAGATAGATAGATAGATAGATAGATAGATAGATAGATAGATAGATAGATAGATAGATAGATAGATAGATAGATAGATAGATAGATAGATAGATAGATAGATAGATAGATAGATAGATAGATAGATAGATAGATAGATAGATAGATAGATAGATAGATAGATAGATAGATAGATAGATAGATAGATAGATAGATAGATAGATAGATAGATAGATAGATAGATAGATAGATAGATAGATAGATAGATAGATAGATAGATAGATAGATAGATAGATAGATAGATAGATAGATAGATAGATAGATAGATAGATAGATAGATAGATAGATAGATAGATAGATAGATAGATAGATAGATAGATAGATAGATAGATAGATAGATAGATAGATAGATAGATAGATAGATAGATAGATAGATAGATAGATAGATAGATAGATAGATAGATAGATAGATAGATAGATAGATAGATAGATAGATAGATAGATAGATAGATAGATAGATAGATAGATAGATAGATAGATAGATAGATAGATAGATAGATAGATAGATAGATAGATAGATAGATAGATAGATAGATAGATAGATAGATAGATAGATAGATAGATAGATAGATAGATAGATAGATAGATAGATAGATAGATAGATAGATAGATAGATAGATAGATAGATAGATAGATAGATAGATAGATAGATAGATAGATAGATAGATAGATAGATAGATAGATAGATAGATAGATAGATAGATAGATAGATAGATAGATAGATAGATAGATAGATAGATAGATAGATAGATAGATAGATAGATAGATAGATAGATAGATAGATAGATAGATAGATAGATAGATAGATAGATAGATAGATAGATAGATAGATAGATAGATAGATAGATAGATAGATAGATAGATAGATAGATAGATAGATAGATAGATAGATAGATAGATAGATAGATAGATAGATAGATAGATAGATAGATAGATAGATAGATAGATAGATAGATAGATAGATAGATAGATAGATAGATAGATAGATAGATAGATAGATAGATAGATAGATAGATAGATAGATAGATAGATAGATAGATAGATAGATAGATAGATAGATAGATAGATAGATAGATAGATAGATAGATAGATAGATAGATAGATAGATAGATAGATAGATAGATAGATAGATAGATAGATAGATAGATAGATAGATAGATAGATAGATAGATAGATAGATAGATAGATAGATAGATAGATAGATAGATAGATAGATAGATAGATAGATAGATAGATAGATAGATAGATAGATAGATAGATAGATAGATAGATAGATAGATAGATAGATAGATAGATAGATAGATAGATAGATAGATAGATAGATAGATAGATAGATAGATAGATAGATAGATAGATAGATAGATAGATAGATAGATAGATAGATAGATAGATAGATAGATAGATAGATAGATAGATAGATGGAGCCTGATGGCCGCTGGTATGAAGGACTGGCCGAGGCGGTTAGTTGAGTGTCGGGGGGGTATGAGTCTGTGAATGAACATGCTTCTCACCTTAGATAGATAGATATTATTATATCTTATATTATTAGGAATTAGGAATTATGTTGTAAGAATTTAGAAGTGAAACTGTAAATATAGTATATGGCTAAACAAATTCTGGGTTGGGGCTGTAAACGTTTCTTTTATATGTCTGTATAAAACTGAGGCATGAAAAAGTAAATAAACAAAATACATGATACATGAGCCATAAGCTACACGAGAAATTACATCTATCAAAATGCCAAGTCTACAGGAATGTGATATCAATCTTCCGTCTATGCTAAATCCATTCGCTTCAACCACACAACTAGGGGGGTGGGGCGGGGGGGGTGGGGGGTGGAGGAGGGATGGGTGGGGGGTTGAGGGTTGAGGGGTGGGGGTGGGGTGGGTGTCGGAGTGTAGGGGGGTTGCTATTCTCAGATTTCAGGTCTGTGTCATCACTTCTACTGTAATCCCAAACTCTGGCAATAGAAGAGCCCGTTCACACAAAGGACTCCTCCACTTTGATCCAGAAAAGCTGGTTAAATATAACTCCTTGCATTCCTAAACCGGCTTTGATGTGAAGATATAATGATATAATGTCGCTACTGCAAATGCGATGCCACGGTTTCCAACTCGGGAGGAGAGTGTCTGCGGAGACGCACGCAGGATGCAGGGATGCAACTGATGAATTTCATAATGTTTTCAGTCACAGAGTTTCCGGACATCTTGCCAGGCTTGCGGTGTGGTAATGTGATTAGAATCATGAATAGATTTAGGAATGCCAAAACTTGCATACATGAAATGCCTGGTTCACAATGATGATGATGATGATGGTGATTTTAAAATGATGGAAATACCATTTTATTACCATTAGTATCATGATTTTCGGATTATACCATGGATAGATAGATAGATAGATAGATAGATAGATAGATAGATAGATAGATAGATAGATAGATAGATAGATAGATAGATAGATAGATAGATAGATAGATAGATAGATAGATAGATAGATAGATAGATATAGTGTTAAAGTTATGTGATGTATACGATTGCATGTAACTGTATAACTGTTTCCACAAGAGGGCGCTATAGGCGGAGCTATTAATGCTGGCGCCAGGTAAGAGGTATAAAAGGAGATGTTAACTCCCCCTCTGTCTTTTCCCATCTACCTCTCACAGAGAGAAGGTCTCATGTACTAGTATGCTCATAGACAGTCAGCAACCCCCAGAGGACGATGACGAGGAGCACCCAAGGGTGACGTCACGTGCCCCATGCAGTGGGAGGTATCCCTCACGGGAACACAAACCACCAAAGTATCTGAAAGACTATGCCCGGAGAGAAAGTGATGAGGATGACAGTACACTTACCAGCATTGATTACTGCTACAGAGTAGTGAGTGGAGTACCTCAGACCTTGAATCAAGTAAATGGGAAAGAGCAATGGATGAGGAGATGAGGTCCCTAGAGGACAACCACACCTTTACTCTAACCAAGGTACCAGAGGGCAGACAGACAGTGGGAGGAAAAAGGGTGTACTCAATCAAGGAGGGTATTGAAGGCCACGACAAGTACAAAGCCAGGTTTGTAGCTAAAGGTTACAGTCAGAGGGAGGGGATAGACTACGGTGAGACATTCTCCCCCACAGCCAATCTGACCAGTGTAAGGGTAGTGATGCAGAAAGCGGCTGAGGACAGTTTGCTTTTACACCAGATGGATGTGAAGACAGCCTACCTGCATGCACCCATAGATAGGGAGATATACATGGAACAACCTGAAGGTTACGAGAAGAAAGGAGAGAAGCTAGTGTGTAAGCTAGAAAAATCCATTTACGGCCTGAAACAGTCTGGGCGAAATTGGAACGAGATGCTTCATACATGTCTCATTGAAGATCACTTCCTACAGAACCCAGTAGACCCCTGTGTTTACTCAAGGGAGTCAAAAGAGTCAGGAAAAGTGATAATTGTCATTTGGGTGGATGATTTGATCATCGCAGCGGACAACACTAGAAACCTAGAACAGGTGAAAAGTATGCTCTCCACCAGATTCAAAATGAAAGACCTAGGCAGGTTAAAACATTTTCTAGGCATGGACTTCGAACAGTCTGCCAGTTGTGTAAAAATATCCCAGAAGAGATATGTGGAAAAGATCCTGAAACGTTTTGACATGCAATAATGTAGAACAAGGGAAACACCATGTGATCAAAAACTAGACTACCAAGAGGATGCTCAGAAATTGACAGATGTACAAATGTACAGAGAAGCTGTAGGTAGCCTCATTTATTTGACAACGTGTACTCGCCCTGACCTATGTTTTGTAGTGAGTAAATTGTCACAGCATTTTGCTGACCCCACAGAGGAGCACTGGATTACAGCAAAACATGTTTTTCGTTATCTCAAAGGTACAGCAGATAAACAGCTTTGTTTCAGAAAGAGCAGCGATGGCTTAGGGCTTAAAGCCTACAGTGATGCAGATTGGGCGGCAGACACCACAGACAGAAGAAGTACCACAGGGTATTGTGTGAGTTTGAACACAAACAGCTCACTGGTTTCGTGGAAAACAAAGAAACAGCCCACAGTGGCACAATCAACTTGTGAAGCCGAATACATGGCTCTAGCTATGACAATACAGGAATGCATTTATCTAGAACAACTGCTCGAAGGAATGGATACCTATGTATATAAGAAAACTGTTGTTTATGAAGACAACCAGGGAACTAGGGATGTCCCGATCCGATCATGTGATCGGTATCGGGGCCGATCACGTGATTTTCCGAAGATCGGGATCGGCAAAAAATAATAATAATCAGTATTTTCTTTTAATTTTTTTAACTTTTTTTTTATTCAACAAACATGACCATGTTCACGTCTTAAACTCATACTGAGGCATTCGTTTTGGTTTTAAATTGCATATCATCATTCATTTATTTATTGTCACACAGAGCAGAAGAATTTTGCCAAAACAAACCAATAGTATCCAGCTGTAGAACGGCAGACCAGCCACACTCTCAGACCCAAATAAAAAAAGAATATATATTTTTTTTAATCCCAATTTCTCACATTACATTCACCCTGAATGTTGACGTTATCCAGGTGAAAAGTTAACTTCATTCAAGCGAGGCATTGCAATCCTTGACATAAATCATTTGATGTATAATTAAATCAAAGGAAATGCGTTTGGGTCTGAGAGTGCGGCTGGTCTGCCGTTCTCCAGCTGGATACTATTGGTTTGTTTTGGCAAAATTCTTCTGCTCTGTGTGACAATAAATAAATGAATGATGATATGCAATTTAACACCAAAACTAAGGCCTCAGTATGAGTTTAAGACGTGAACATGGTCATGTTTGTTGAAAAAAAAAATTAAGTAAAAAAAAATAAAAATAAAATTATTTTTTATTTTTTATTTTTTTGATCGGATCGGGAAATATCGGTATCGGTAGATACTCAAAATCACATGATCGGGATCGGATCGGGAGCAAAAAAACTTGATCGGGACATCCCTACAGGGAACCATTGCAATTGCTAGAAACCCTGTGTGCCGACAGAGGTGTAAACATGTGGATATAAAATATCATTTCATCAGGTCAGTAATCAGGGAAGAAAGGATGACACTTGTTTATTGTCCGACAGACAACATGATAGCAGACGCTATGACGAAGCCTGTTTCCAAACTGAAATTGAGAAGATTTGCAGAGGTCATGTTTGGTATGTAGTATTGACTGCCATATTCTTTTTGATGCTCTGAACTGTATTACTTTCTTTGAAGATTGTTTTTGTTTTTGAAAAGTTGTACAGTATACAAGACAGCCGTAAGTGGGAGTGTTAAAGTTATGTGATGTATACGATTGCATGTAACTGTATAACTGTTTCCATAAGAGGGCGCTATAGGCAGAGCTATTAATGCTGGCGCCAGGTAAGAGGTATAAAAGGAGATGTTAACTCCCCCTCTGTCTCTTCCCATCTACCTCTCACAGAGAGAAGGTCTCATGTACTAGTATTCTCAATGTGATAATAAACCACGCCGATTAATGGCTAAGTGAGAGGACCTTGTCGTCATGACCAACTTATTGTCGCCCCATAAGTGACTCTGTCAACATATAGATAGGATACTTTATTAATCCCCTTGGGGAAATGCAGGTGACATGGGAAGTACAAACGTGGTGCTGTGGTGACATGACTTTTACCTTGGCAGTATTAGTATCTATTATTCATACATTATGGATTATGCCTTTAGGTCCCATATTGTTCATTTTAGGATGTCTAAAACATATAATTTAATACTAGCCAATTTAATACTAGTTGGTCACCAGGTGTAATCTCTTAGGAGGTCACCAGAGTTCAGACTAAATCTCTCTGCCTAGCATGTGCACGACCAGCGTACAATTAGCCTTTAGGCTGAGACTAGCTTAGTGCCGCTAGCATAAGGTAGCTCAAGATTAGTGTTAAGTACTTTGTAAAGACATTGTTCAAGGATTACAATACACCTTGTTCAGCTGAAGCAAGCAAAAAAAAAGAACAAGCAAGGCCGTGTCCAATTGTTGTGTGAAGCCTTGTATTCATAAGACTATCCTCTTGACCTGGGCAGAACAAAGACTTGTTTCCATCAAGCTCAAATCCCACTCTTGAAAAAATCTTGAAATAATGTTGTCCCTAATGAAAACACGTATGGGTGTGTTGAATGACGTGTTAAATAGCGGCACAACTTTAACCCAGGTTGTGTTGAAATTACAGATTCTGTCTGTCCTGACTGTGGTGGGAAGTTCAGTCCTAGGACAGTAGAGTGCGGGGTCCCACAAGGGAGTGTTTTGGGTCCGCTCCTCTTTCTACTGTATATAAATGACCTGAAAGCAGCTTGCTCATGTGACCTTTTTTTATACGCAGGTGACTCCGCCCTACTAGTGTCTCACAAAGACAAAAAAGTGGTTGAGCAGACATTGAGTGCAGAACTAGAGAAGGTTAGCGACTGGCTAGGCCACAACAAGCTGTCCCTCCACGTGGGGAAGACTGAGTCAATTTTATTCGGGTCAAAGGTCAGGCTCAGAAAATTGCCAGGTTTTAACATTAGAATAGGAGATACTGTTCTCACAGACAAAACTTCTGTGAAATATCTCGGTTGCGTCCTGGAAAACAACTTATCAGGGGAAAGCATGGCTCACCAAGCACTTACAAAGATAAATAACAGGACTAGATACCTAGCCAGAATCTCAAATTTTTTAGATCAGTCAGCAATGAAGATTCTTGCTGGAGCTCTCATACAGTGTCACTATGACTATGCGTGTGGCTCCTGGTACAACAGTGCCCCCAAAAGTCAGAAAATAAAACTACAGACATCACAAAACAAGCTAATCAGGGTAATACTAAGGCTACCTGCTCGAACCCACCTTGACCCATCTCACTTTGAGGTCATGAGATGGCTTAAGGTGGAAGACAGAGTAAACCAGATAGGGATGTGCCTAGTTCACAGAATAGTGCATGGGGTAGTGCCAGTGTACTTTAACAACTACTTCAACCGAATCAGAGACACCCATGCTTACCAAACAAGGCGCAGCTCAACTGACTTTGTGCCAGTCAGATTCAGGAGCTGTATGGGGAAGGAGTCATTTTTATATTCAGCAGCTGTCTATTGGAATAGTCTGCCCAGTGAACTGAAAACCATAGACAGTGCCGTTAGATTCAAGTCCAGCCTGAAGACATGGCTCAAAAGGGACTATACCTAGACACTTAGCTTAAGGCACCCTTGCATGTTGTATGAGTCTGTATGTATATAAATGTTAAATGGTATATGTGATGTGTTGTGATGTCACGTTTTGTATGATGCATGTTTTAAGCATCACATTCCCCCACCCCCCTACAAGGACCACAATGGAAATAAGCTCTGAGCTTTTTTGTGTTTTATCCTTGGCAGTATATCCCGACTGTGCTCTTCTGTCACATGTTTATTTTTTATATTGTCAAATAAAGTCATTCATTCATTCATTCATTATGGAGCGAGGACCGAGAATAGCTTGCTTTGATGACCCCCCAGGAGCATGAATAGGAGTGGGTCTGAGGCGGCCAGAAGATGTAGAGCGTAGGGGTCTCGAGGGTGTGTAGTTAGAGACCATTGACCGGAGGTAGGTGGGAGCCATTCCCCTTGCTGCACGATATGCCAGGTTAAGAACCTTGAAGCGTATTTTGTGCATCAATGGGAAGCCAGTGCAGCTCTCTAAGAATTGGGGTAACATTTGGGCTGACTTTGGTAGATTGGAGATCAATCCCTATGCAGTTTTCGGGGAGGGGGGATTTGTTTACAAGCTGCAATTAGTGTACAAAACACATTTACTATACATGTAATCCTTAGAATGATTGTGTCTTGTGTCATCATGAATCAAAACAAAATAATTTTGAGGCAAATGTAAGCCTCCTTTGAATGTTTGTTAACGAAACTGTGGGCCCTGCCATTGTATACAACCGCTGTGAAACTTTTCTGGCAGATTTTTAGTTCAATGTTCCAGGGACCCAATTTTCCTCTGGCAGTTTATTCAGTTGTGAAAATACACCACATCATCTTTCCCATAGTGCACCTGGACAAGGCATCCTGCGTTATTTGAACACCATCTATTTTAGGTTTGTGTTTTCTTTTCTCTCTAGCCTATATCCCCAAAACAATTCCACACCCTAAAACAATAGCTCTGGCAACACGGCCTGCCTGCTATAGCTTATCTAGCCATGCACACGTCTCAGAGGGAGTGTTTTGGTTAGCGGTTCCATGCGAGAGCCGGGGAAATACAATTAGCCCTATTAGCTTGTCAGATAGAGTGCCAGGCATACAGAGCCTAACAAAGAAGAGTGGGGAGAGAGACGAGACCCTGATGGAGAGACCACCGCCATCAATAGGAAGTGGGAAGTGGGGTGAAAGGGATTTGGAGGGGTGACAAATTTGGTTGGGGGGTGGAGGTGGGTTGTGTGTGTGTGTGTGTGGCGGGGGGGGGGGGGGATTAGGTGTGCATGAGCTACACAGCTGGCTGTGTCCCCTTCATCCACCGATGAGGCACGTGTGTGTGTGTGTGTGTGTGTCTGTGTCTGTGTGAGAGAGAGGAGAGAGAGAGAGAGAGAGAGAGAGAGAGAGAGAGAGAGAGAGAGAGAGAGAGAGAGAGAGAGAGAGAGAGAGAGAGAGAGAGAGAGAGAGAGAGAGAGAGAGAGAGAGAGAGAGAGAGAGAGAGAGAGAGAAGAGAGAGAGAGAGAAGGGGGGTTCTGTGTCTGGGCTCTTGAATGCATGCATGTACTTTATCTGTGTGTGTGTGTGTGTGTGTGTGTGTGTGTGTGTGTGTGTGTGTGTGTGTGTGTGTGTGTGTGTGTGTGTGTGTGCGCGCAGGCGGGCATGCATATGTATGTGTTTGAGTGTGTGTAGAGATTGGGTGGCTGGTCCCGCAGGACTACAGGCAATCTTGGTCACACGTCATTAAGCACATTGCCACACTCAGCTCATCTGTACATGTCCATTAACATTCACACTGAGGTGAACATACAACCACGCTCAACCACACACACACACGCACACACACACACAAACGCACACACACACATACACGCACACACACGCATGGGTGATCACCTGAACACACAGAGGTCACAATGTGTCACAGATGAAGACTGAACAATGACTAGAAGTAGGCTTCTTTGTGCAGGGCTTTCCTGGAGTGAAAGTGTCAGTAAGTGCAGTAAGGCTCCTCTCAAAACAAAAGTGTGGGTGTTGGAAACAAACAAAACGTCCTGTGTCTACCGGTACCAATAGGTTTAAACAGCTGAAATCCCCAGGATTTTCTGGCAGAATTATTTTATTCTTCTCCGCTGGCTATATCTGCTTATTGACTTAATCCTGGCGGCGTAGCGGCCACCGCTGCCACTTCTGTTTGTGGAAACCGGTGTGAAAGCTCAATTCGTAATCCCTTTAACGATATGAATGAAATAGATTTACCTAATTAGCAAATAAAAGGATCTACAAATCAACCACCACATTGAAATGGATGTTTATTGAGTCGGGGGAATGTATATATACCGTATGAAAATAGTATCATGGTAGTTTGATGGTGGTTTCAGTTTTACCGTGGTACCGGCTATTGTATAAATGATTTACCATGGTAAGTTGTGTATTGCCACAGTACCACTTGTACTTAAATAATACCATGGTGTAATGCAATTTCATAAAAAATAGGGAAACAATGTCCAGGCACGCACTCCAGGTTTTTCCAAATTTATTGGCAGCCTGTAATCATATGATGTTTCGGTGTGAACACACCTTCTTCAGAATGGCTTGCATGAAGCATGAAGGGTAAGTGACCCTAGTAAATACAAGTCAAACAGGAAGTGACAACATAGGAAGTGACAACACATTCCCACAAGAGATCTGCAAAAAAGTACAAAATACCACTTACAAGCACAACCTTTTCAGAATTATGTAAATCAAAAAGAAGCATGTAAATAAAAATAAATATAAAAAAATATAAAAAAGAAACAGTAAATCACAAAGAGATATATCTATATATAGTTATATATATATTTTATACAGAGTAGGCCTACATCTTAAACTCTAAACATAAACACTCATGACCCATATAAGCCATCTTTCAATTATAAAGAATGATAAATGAAATATGAAAATAGTAAACAATCGAATGAAATGAAATAATCAAATGAAACAGGTCAAAACATTTTCCTCATTGAGGCCTCTAGGCTCTAGACAATCCAGAAAATGAATATAGAAGCATTCCCTTTGTAGCAAGAGCCTGTCTCTGTCGCCGCCTCTTGGTGGTCTCAAGACCTGCTCTATACCCATGTATTTTAAGCCAGAAATATCATGTCCTAACTTCAACCATGATACCGTAATATCACCTTCTTTTGCTGCATTTAAAAGTATGATCTCCGACCATTATGTGTCAATTTAGTGGATTTCTTATTGTTTATCGTTTATTTATTGTGCCTATATGTATGAAATTGCTGCTAAACTATGTCTTGTTTTGTAAGCTCGTTGTCGCTGTGAATGAGGGTAACCTCAGTGTTTTATGAGTAAATTGAAAAATACGTTTACATATTTTGATTGAACATTTTATTAACAGATTGCAGAATGGGTACAATACAGTACAGCTCAATACACACAATTGTTAAGGGGATGCAGACCAGAGTACTGCCACAAATCTATTCAAGACCAGTTTCATAACATTGTTTAATGTATGCACTTTCTATGGGGTAGAACACATAGTAGCTTACTACAAAAACCTAGGGGTCCGCAAGGACGACTTCAAGCTGGAAATGGTAACAACAGATGAGGTACGCAAAAAACTGAGCGCCCTCCAACCTAACAAGGCCACTGGCCATGACAACATCCCCTCCAAATTCCTCAGAGACTCAGCAGCCGCCATCACCCCAGTCATCACACTAGGCTTGGGCGGTATCACTTTTTTCATACCGTTATACTCTGATTATATAATACCCCGGTGTACGGTATTGAACGGTATGACTTTCATTTTCATCAGCGGGGGGCGGGGGGGGGGGGGGTGGCAACCCGTGGCAACCCGTGTTACCAAGTAAACAAATCGCGGAGATGGCCAGTTAGCCCGCAGCATCCGAGTGCTACTATCATTAGCTCTCAGAATGGAGCCACTAGCCAGAAGCCCGCAGCATCCTAGTAATACTAACGTTAACTCTCAGAATGGTAGCCAGGAGCCCCGCAGCACCCTAGTACTAGTAACGTTAGTATTGTGTATTCAAAAACACACCGGACTGCGACGTAACGTTTTACCGTTTATTTGCTTGTTCCACCAGTCCACAACAACACACACTCTCGTTACCACAACGTTTTACGGTATTTTCACAGCACTGTCGCAACATTACCATAAAGCGTGACCACCGTTGTGATACACATACACAACAGTTAGCTCTCAGAACAGCCAGTTAGCCCGCAGCACCAGGCAGCAATGGTAAGCGTGTCTCGACTCTCATTTAATTTCCAGTGAAGCGGGGTTTCCCATCCTCCTCCTGTGTATAGACAACCACGCTGCCTCGCTCCACTAGTGACTCGAGGACTGGTCTCGCCCTCTGCTGGCGCGTGTGTGCAGTGCACTACAACCAACCACTGTTAAAACTCTGTTTCACTGTAATATAAACTGAAATGGATCTGTGATTTTGACGGTATTGATTTTCAATACCGTCGGTATCTCTAAATACCCCGGTATACCTTAATACCGTCATACCGCCCATGCCTACATCACACACATAATAAACCTCTCCATAAAACAGGGACACGTCCCCAAGGACTTCAAAATTGCGAGGGTGACCCCTCTGCACAAAAAGGGCAGCAAATTAGACCCAGGCAACTAGCGCCCTGTTTCTATTCTCACCTCCATCTCGAAAGTCATGGAAAAAATTGTCTACGAACAGGTCGAAAAGTACCTAGCGGAAAGAAATCTAATCTACGAATTCCAATCTGGCTTCAGAACATCCCACTCCACTGACACATGCCTTCTCTATTTGAACGACCACATCAAACAAGAGGTGGACGCGGGCAAATACTGCGCAATTGGTTTTGATAGTCTATCAGTGAGCTGGATGCAATCCTACCTTGAGGGGAGGGAACAGATGGTGGAGGTAAACGGTACCCTATCCCCCCCCCCCTCACAGTGAGCTGCGGTGTTCCACAAGGAAGCATACTAGGACCGCTACTGTTCCTAATTTATGCAAATGACATGTCGTCAGCTTGTGACTGCAACTTGTTCCTGTTTGCGGACGACTCAGCCCTGCTGGTCTCTGACAAGAACAAGTTACAGGTTGAAAAAACCCTCAGCTCGGAACTAGGCAAAATCTGCATATGGCTCGCTGATAACAAACTATCATTACACATGGGCAAAACAGAGTCCATTCTCTTCGGTTCAAATAACAAACTCAGCAAGACCGACGGCTTCTCAGTTACAGTGGGTGACAATATTGTCACAAGAAAAGATGAAATTACCTACCTGGGTTCCATCCTAGAGGCTAATCTCTCCTGTGACAAAATGGCATCCAATGTAATAAAAAAAGTCAACCAACGAACTCGATTCTTGTACCGGATCTCCTCTCTGGTAAACAAGAATACCCTGAAGACTCTGGCAGGAGCACTCATTCAAGGGTACTACGACTATGCTTGCACCTCATGGTACCAAAGCACCTCAAAGGCGCTAAAAACAAAATTACAAACATCTCAAAACAAACTGGTCAGACTACTGCTTGACCTTACTCCTAGAACCCACCTCACCCCTGCCCACTTTGACAACCTAGGATGGCTTAGAGTAGAGCAACTTGCAATGGGCCTGGCCTACAAGATACACTACACGACCAAGGTACCCATGTACATGTCAAAATACTTCCCAAAGGTCAGTGAATACCACGATCACAACACCAGAGGGAGCTCCACAAATCATGTTAAACCCAGATTCGGCTCAAACAAGGGACTAAACACGTTTCACAATTATGCCACATCAATGTGGAACGCCCTACCCAAAGCTGTAAAGGAATGTGAATCACTACCCACTTTCAAAACCACTCTCAAGGGACACCTACGGGAGCCTGCAATTCGAAACTGGACCCTGTAAATGTCCTAACCCAACCCCCTCCAATGTACAGTAATTTACCTAGTACAATTTTGCTTGTTTGTATAGTGTCTCCCCCCCCCCCTCCCAATGTACAGTTTTGCTTGTTTATACAGTGTTTCCCCCCCCCCCCCCAACCACCTCCAATGTAAATTACCCAGGATGGTTGTCAATATCCCAATGTACCCAACCCCCCCCACACAACCCCACCCAACCTCCTCCAATGTACAGTTTCTACGTCAAATGTATATACTCCCTTTTCTTGACTCTTTTTGTATCACAAACAGTACTGTATTTGCAAATCTGGTATGTCATAAATGTATAGATGTAGCAGTACTGTATCTGTATGTCATGTATGTCATATATGTCCTGATTAATTGAAAATGGGGGACCCTGATGTAAACAAGACAAAAGTATTTCTCTGGTCTGCATCCCCTTAACAATTGTGTGTATTGAGCTGTACTGTATTGTACCCATTCTGCAATCTGTTAATAAAGTTTTCAATCAATCAATGTAGTTTTTTTCAAAGGCTCCTTGAATGAAACCAGGAACGGGGCAGAGGAGTAGGAACCGGTTGGTTTCTTCAAATCGTAAATTCACCCTAAACCGGAAACTCCATTAATTTGTGCTAAGATAGGCCAGCTTGCAGCCGGATAGCTTTCTACTGAACGCACAGAGAAGAGATTGGTATCTATGTTCTTGTCTGACTCTGGAGAAGACAGTAAGCACATTTCCCATAATGTTGGTGGTTAATAAAACATTAAACTCATACATGCACTGTTTATCTGTGAAGCTTTTTTTGCTCATCAGATTCATGTGTTTCACTTTGTCAGACCAGGTTAGTTAATCTTCTACAGTTGTGGCATGGTGTAATGCATTTAATATTATTTTCCCTTCACAGATAAAGGTGATGATAACAACCAGTGATAACCAGCTCATCTGACTCACTGACTAGCGTTACGTCATGAATGCTGGCACATTAGCTGTCAACATGAAGTTTTTCTTTTTTTCCTTCTTTCACGTCAAGTTTAATGGGAGAACTTAATGGACATGGACATCTTACAGCTACGTTATCAGAGGACCTTTAATCAAGGGCGACAGTCTATTCTTCGCTTGTAGTTTCCATTTACTATGGATTACCTTCAAAGCGGAGCAAAAAATCGATAAAGTCATTCAAATGTGCTGCGCTCAAATATCCCATTGATCAAAAATGGTTTAAAAGTAAAGGCTACTCTTTTCAAAGCATAGGTAAGACTCTACCACGCAGGCAGCTGGGTTTATGAACGGCGTATTAAACACTATACTTATACACTCAGAAGAGAAACACTGAGACAAGGTTTCTTTCGTTACATACAAATGAAGAGAACATCTGAGAAGCAAGTACGAAACACCCGTCCAATTAATGTTGGTGCCTAATTATCTTCAACCTGCAGCATCCGACGGAGCTTCTCATTGATTGACCATTGATTGGCAGGACTCACCCTTGTGGAAAATTGCTTAAAAAAATCCCCCCCCCTCTCTCCTCTCATTGATTGCCAAGAGCAAATGAGGGAGGAGTTCATATGGTTTTCTCACCAGTGCATCTCCAAATGGGGACACTGTGAGGGATAGGGGAAAAAGGAGACAGAGAACATCATCTTCAGCGTAGAGTGTGAACCGAATTTGTAGATAATGCAGGTGGGATTTTATGAATGGGGTTCCATCTACTACAACCTCAACTCTACTACAGAAGGAGGTACCTGACAGATTGTGTCCATCTCAACAGTAAAAAGCCTTCTTTGTGAGTAAAAACACACACACACACACAAAACACACACACACACCAA
This sequence comes from Notolepis coatsorum, assembly GCF_963971535.1. Classification (NCBI taxonomy): domain Eukaryota; kingdom Metazoa; phylum Chordata; class Actinopteri; order Aulopiformes; family Paralepididae; genus Notolepis; species Notolepis coatsorum. The sequence goes on from NC_140176.1 coordinate 58,356,322, forward strand.
ATAGACAGTCACACATTTACCATACCCCCCCCCCCCCATCCCCCTTTTAAATTCCCTGAGCTACTTGCTGTAAGAGGGGGGTCTGTTTGCTTGGCAGTGGAGAGGAAGAGGAGGGAGGCAGGTGCTGCCAGGGAACAGTGGCTCTGTTGTGGTTTCTCTCTGAGTGTCTCTCTCTCTACTCCTCCATCTCTCTCTCATCCTCCCCTCTCGTCTCCTCTCTTCATCCCATGCTGTCACTCCTTCCATCGTCAGGAACAAGTGTGTGTGTGTGTGTGTGTGTGTGAATCCCTGCCTCCCGCCTTCCAATTCTCCTGCTCAACATGACCTTGTCTCTCTTTCGAGCCTTTCTGTCGGTCTGTCAGTCAGTCTGTGTTTTTTTCCAATACAGCACTGACATTCATTCAGTCAACCATTCCGCTTCAAAGACCTCCTGCCTAGAGAGAACGAGAGAGTAGATGAGTCACTCACAAAGGACACAAACACCTCAGCCAGCTCTTCAGAATGACCGACGTTTGGGTATATGTAGCCATTGTTGGAGATCTTCCCCCTTATCACTTCCTTATTGGACTGGACCTTATTATACTCACTCGAATGATTGGCTTACCCTTCAAACCCCCAGAGTTTGCACTGAACCTCGGAAATCTGCTTTTAGCTTCTGGGTCCCCGACACGTGGAATGTCTTGCAATGTACCTCAAAACGCAGTACTAAATCTTTAATGACCAACCATTTCACCCCAGTCTGCAGATGTTTAATTGTTTTATTGTTGACTTTCTTGTTTTAGTTTTATATTCATCGTGTGCTGTGTTTCTCTCTCTGCATCGTCGAGAGTTTACTCTTGACAATCCTTCGAGAAGGAATGATTGAATGAATTAAACACATTTTGCCTAATAGCCTGGAGTTGAAGAATGGATTATTGTTTCGCTACTTCGAGACAAATCCTGAGGACCTGGAGATACGCTGAGGTTCCTGAGGAGGAGCCCTGAGATCCTGAGGAGGAGCCCTGAGATCCTGAGGACCTGGAGATACGCTGAGGTTCCTGAGGAGGAGCCCTGAGATCCTGAGGAGGAGCTCTGAGATCCTGAGGAGGAGCCCTGAGATCCTGAGGACCTGGAGATACGCTGAGGTTTCTGAGGAGGAGCCCTGAGATTCTGAGGAGGAGCCCTGAGATCCTGAGGACCTGGAGATACGCTGAGGTTTCTGAGGAGGAGCCCTGAGATTCTGAGGAGGAGCCCTGAGATCCTGAGGACCTGGAGATACGCTGAGATTACCGAGGAGGAGCCCTGAGATCCTCTGATCGGCTGAACGTTGGCCCTTGACATTTGGAGTTATGTTTCAGAGAAGGAGAAGGTTGGCAGGGTCACCGCAGCCAAAGTCTTGGGAGTTCATTTGACATCTCACCCCACTGTGTTTATGATTGTCAATCAAGTCGTGATGAGGACAGTCAATCCTGTCTGATCTGGCCCTGCATGGTAGCTACCTCAGCACCAACTCGGAGCAATGGACTTCTATGGACAAAGGACAAATTGTTACCATGGACGTAGCACAGTAACGACTCAACCTCATTAAGCCTTTTAAGCTCTATAAACCAATCACCTGCAGGTCTAGCGTCTCCCCAACCTATTAGACAATGGCTCCGGCATCACCTGACCCGCAGCCCAGTCCTTGGTGGCTGCAGCGACAACACTCTCAAGGGTAATGGATTCTGATGGCGGCAATAAAAACTCTATTAAAAAGTCATCAAACTTCCATTTAGGTTGGCATTGTTGAATAACTCCTTGCAGAAAATGGATTTGTTTGTGCTGTGGTGCCACTGATACAAATGCACCACAGATGGGATGTGCAATGAGAGAAACACATGGACTAATGCATGAATCGGGATAAGGATGTGCCGTTAAACATGTTGGGGCGGCTATGGCTCAGGGGTAGAGCGGGGTGTCCAATGATCGAAGGGTTGGTGGTTCGAATCCCGCTCAAGCCCATGTCCATCCCATTGCCGTTGTGTCCTTGGGCAAGACACTTAACCTACTTGCCTCGTATGAATGTGTATGCATGTGAATGAATGTTGGTGGTGGTCGGAGGGGCCGTAGGCGATGATTATTCGCCACGCCTCAGGGCAACTCTGGCTGCAATTGTAGCTTACCACCACCGGTATGACTGTGTATGAACGAATAATGGACTCTGTGAAGCGCTCTGAGTCAGAGAAGAGCGCTATATAAATCCAATCCATTATTATTATTATTATGTCTTGTTATCAGCCAGCGTAAAGTCATCTTGATTGCACCCCGAGATGACCACTGAATAATATGATGACTCACGGTCTGAGGGTCATATGTTGTTAGTCAAGATGAAGTGAGGTAATTGGCCCAGCGCCACACAGACAGATTATGGCTGTTGAATCTCCAATCTGATGGGCAAACAACTCCGGCGTGCATCCCCCACGAGAGGATCTCACACGACACCCTAGAATCAAACGCCTTCTCATTCTCAAAAGACCAAATGCAATCTATTCCTCATTCCGCTCCCATTGTTGACACGCTGTCATTGCGAGGGCCCGCTGCCATAGCAACGAAAACCCAGGCAGACGTTTCTTTTTTCCCCTCCAATCTTGTCTAGCTAAACCCCGCCCCCTTTCCATCCCTAAGGGGAATGATTGAAAGGTCACCTCACTCTTGTCTTCGCGCTGGTCTTCCAGTAACACAGAATGTCCTCAAACGCGGTCTGAATGGAGATAGACTTCCTGCACAGGAACACAAAGCGATCTGGCCGGAGAGAGATGCGGCGTGTTCTCCCTCCTCCGGAGTGAGGAGGTGGTGGTGGTGGAGTGGAGTCAGATTGATGCAACCGCACTCTTCTCCTCCTCCTTGCGCAGATGAACACAGTCACCTTTGAACCGGCCCATTGTTGTGTCTGGGCCCAGTGGAGTGTTGTTGATAAGGTGTCCTTAACAGACTTACTGAAGGTGAAATGCATTACGATATTCAGTGAGAGGAGTGTGGGAGCTACATAGGATGCGTTCACACTGCAAGCCTTAGTGCTCAATTCAGATTTTTTGCTCAGATCTGATTTTATTTTGTTTGTTTGTTTGGCTGTTCACATTATTTTCTAAATGTAGCCAATATCAGATTCCAATGTGAATTGGTCACATTCTTGAACCGACCCACATGTGCAAATGATCAATAAAGAAGATGTAAAGAAATTGTGACAAATGTCAATCTAGACTGGCGTAAAAGTTGCGTGAAAGTCGCATGACAGTTCAGATTGAGGTCGCGTTGCAAAAAAGAAATCGAACGTGTAACTGATTTAGGACCACATATGAAAGCGGCCCAAATCATAATTGAAAAGATCAGATTCCATGTGATTTGTGCTGTTCACACAAATCAGATCTGAGTCACAAAGAAATCAGATTTGGGCCACTTTCGTCTGTAGTCTAAACATAGAGGTCAGAACTTAAATTCCTTGCCTGCCCTTTGTGGTATCACTCATGGTTGCTGACAAGTGTCTCTTTCAAATAATACCAATCCCCCAGCAAACTGAGAATCACATGACATATGACCATATGGACACAGAATTCCATGGATCCTATAGCAATCACGCTCGGATGAATTGAAAGGAATATAACTATATATTATTTTTATATCTTGTCCTCCAATCTGAAAGATTTTGTCCGGTATGTGAGATCTTGAGTGCCCTCTCAAGTGACGAGTCGGACGGCAAAAAAAAACATGGACAGAACAAACCACAATATTCAAAGTTGAAATACCTTTGCAATTGTAATGGAAAAGAACAGGAGGTCCTTTCTCTCATTAGGATTCCTCCCACTAACCTTCAACAATACATTTATCTCAAGAAGTTATCGCAGGAAGAAGCAGTCAGGGGGTCGGAGATGGATTTCTCCCAATTTTCATTTCAGAATATTTGAATGTTTCATCAATATCTAGCAGCTCATTTCAGACACAGCAGCTAAACAGAGTCAAACTGAGGGGGTGGGGGGTGGTGTCTGAGGACCAAATTAGCATACCATTGGCAGCCGGTAACACTCAAGAAACAACTTTAAAATGACCCTTTTTATTGACGTAGGGAGGTGGACTGAATTGTGTGGAGTAATTTCTTACGAGTGGAAGTGACAGGATGTAATGAAAATTGTAGCCCTGACCAGGGATGCACTTAATCACTAAATGTAATGGTGTTCACTATGTGTGTGTGTGTGCGTGTACTGAGTCATAAACTTTAAAAAGACTGCAAAATCTCCTTGCAACAGGAAGTGACAGGGTTTATGGAGATGTGGTCTTATCATGACAATTAGGCTACCAATTGTTTTGGGCAATGGTCTCATTTGTTTATTGTAATTACAGTATATGTTTTTGTCCATCCTTATGTCCTGAAAAAATGGTAAGGACATACTGGTAAGCACTAGATTTGAAGAGGTCCTTCAACATGATTGCACATGGGAAACACATGCATTTAAATACATTTATCGATTAGTAAAAAGTCCTTTGATTTTTAGTTGAATCAGAAATAATAATTTTAGTTGCAGACAGCCCTACATAGATTCCAAATTTACTGATGAAAGGATAGGATTGCATTTGTTGTGTACGCACGTACACCCAAACCAAACAGGGCTGCTTAATTATGGCAAAAATCATAATCACAATCATTTTGATTGATATTGAAATCACAATTCTTAATAATTTACTCGATTACTCATTGATTTGAGACCAAGTTACCAAAGATGTTTCAAAATACCTGGAGAAACGTGCCGTCCTCCCTTTCAACACAAGCTGAAACTACTGCTTGGGCTTGGGTGGGGGAGGGGTGGAGCGCAACGCTGTGAAGGAAGGGTGCGCTGCATTTACAACAGAAGACACAATGAGAGCAGCACGGCATGCCACACTATACTCATTTTATCTCGATTACCTTGTTTTCATGATCGTGGGAAGCCAAAATCTTAATTGAAACTCAATGAATCGCCCTACAAGCTTCAACAATACTCGCAACAATACTCTCTATCTTCTTCTCAAGCAACTGCAGCGTCAAGGATGAAGCCATTCTGACGATAGTGGAGAACTAGTGTGAGTCTGAAGTGCTTTCCGTTCTATTCCACCTCTCCTGCTATCTCATCTTCTCCCCGACCCTGTGACTAATTTCCTGTAGAGGGTATCAATGGTCCAGTCATAGTGGGGTCAGACTGCAGAGAAAAGCGTAACTGCCGCCGAGGACACAACACTACACCCTGATCCACCAAGTTCAACAGTGTGGCGATGGATCACCTGCACACTGGATAACAGTATCTTAACATCCCAACATGTAACCTGCACACTGGATAACAGTATCTTAACATCCCAACATGTAACCTGCACACTGGATAACAGTATCTTAACATCCCAACATGCAACCTGCACACTGGATAACAGTATCTTAACATCCCAACATGCAACCTGCACACTGGATAACAGTGTCATAACATCCCAACATGTAACCTGCACACTGGATAACAGTATCTTAACATCCCAACATGTAACCTGCACACTGGATAACAGTATCTTAACATCCCAACATGCAACCTGCACACTGGATAACAGTATCTTAACATCCCAACATGTAACCTGCACACTGGATAACAGTATCTTAACATCCCAACATGCAACCTGCACACTGGATAACAGTATCTTAACATCCCAACATGTAACCTGCACACTGGATAACAGTATCTTAACATCCCAACATGTAACCTGCACACTGGATAACAGTATCTTAAAGGGGAACTATCTTATAAATGGCCTTTTTGAGTGTTTAGCATTGTTTTCTAGCTATGTGAACTTATATTAATATGATCTATGTCTCAAAATTCTCATATTGGCGCATTCTTCCAATTCTCCTCTCACAATATTCACCCTCACTGAACTGAGTCATTTGAAAATGTGATGATTTGTGATGTCAGAAAGACACCGCTGCATGTTAATGGAGATGTGCAGGATGAGCTGCACACAGTGGCTGGACATGGACCTGGAGCCCAGGCTCAAAACAGCTCGAGATCTTGAGGTAGAAAAATGCTGTTTTTGAGGACTTGATTAGAAATACAAAACAATGAATAAAAAAATATATATATATTACAGAGGTGTTCCATAGACTCACAGGAATTGTGTAAAAGTGCCCAAATAGTGAAAGAAATAGTAAAATAGTTCCCCTTTAACATCCCAACATGCAACCTGCACACTGGATAACAGTATCTTAACATCCCAACATGTAACCTGCACACTGGATAACAGTATCTTAACATCCCAACATGTAACCTGCACACTGGATAACAGTATCTTAACATCCCAACATGTAACCTGCACACTGGATAACAGTGTCATAACACCCCAACATGTAACCTGCACACTGGATAACAGTATCTTAACATCCCAACATATAACCTGCACACTGGATAACAGTATCTTAACATCCCAACATGTAACCTGCACACTGGATAACAGTATCTTAACATCCCAACATGTAACCTGCACACTGGATAACAGTATCTTAACATCCCAACATGTAACCTGCACACTGGATAACAGTATCTTAACATCCCAACATGTAACCTGCTGCACACTGGATAACAGTGTCATAATATCCCAACATGTAACCTGCACACTGGATAACAGTGTCATAACATCCCAACATGTAACCTGCACACTGGATAACAGTATCATAACATCCCAACATGTAACCTGCACACTGGATAACAGTATCTTAACATCCCAACATGTAACCTGCACACTGGATAACAGTATCTTAACATCCCAAAATGTAAATATGAAATAGTTTTGGTCGTCAGCAGGCAGAATCCTTTCGAACCCGCCTCAGAAAGGTTGGACCTGCACATTTCTCTCTGGGTCTATAGTGACAAACTTCACACTATGCATTTCTGCTGTAGTCCAATAAATCACTTGCACACAACAGAGAGAGATACTCGGGCCTGTACGCTAGCTGTGTCCCTGCCAACGAAAGCCCAGTGTTCCTGTTGAATGCGAGACAGACAAGGCTGTCAAGAGATTTTCTAAAGCCTTTTTCTCTACACTGCCACTTGAGCGTACACTCGCGCCATTCAATAGGAACAGCAGCTTGTTCTACTGAATGATGCACGTAGCGACGTGGGCGCTACCCCCTTTGGGTTCGGACCAACTCGGTACTCGCAGAGACAGATTTGATACCACTTGAATGGTGCTTTAATGCCCCTGCACACACAAGAAAACTGTACAGAGCCTTACTGGTGAACGGACAAGTGATAAAAGGTTTTAACTTGGAACAAAATACTAATTGCAACAGAAATATCCTGAACACTTTTCAGATACCTACAAGCTCGTAGCTTTGCTTCCCTGAGAGGGTATCTGGGAAGACTGCATCTCAGCTATACATACTTCCTCCATTTGTATTAGACATGGTTTAATTCAATTCATGGTGTTTCACAGAATACACTATGCTAATGACAGACTGGCTAAAATATACCCATCTGTAAACCCCACTTGTCCCAGATGTAACAACCCAGTTTCATTGGGCCACATGTTCTGGTCCCTCCTTAATCCATTTCTGGTCCAGAATATTTGAATGTCTGTCTGTCTTATGTAACACACCTCTTGAACCCAACCCACTCACCTCCATGTTTGGAGTAACACCAGGGGAAATTCATACCACAAATGCACAAAGGAAAGCAATAGGATTCAGTAGCCTCATTGCACGCAGAATCATTCTCATCATGGAATGGAAATCCAACAAACGTCAGGAGATGGATACAGGAGGTGCTCTTTGTTGCAACTTGAAAAAACAATCCTATGACAAGTTCACCAAAATGGTTAATTAAAGGGATTTACTTTTTGATATTAAACCTGATTAATGGTTTATTTATTTAGTTCACAACCAACGCCTATATAACGGATCCCCTTTATATATATATATATATATATATATATATATATATATATATATATATATATATATATATATATATATATATATATATATATGTATATATAGAATTGTTTCTCTACAAGTATGAATATTTTTTTTTCTTTCTCTTTTCCGAGTTTGCTCTTGATTACAGGGGTGGTAGGGAGGGATAAGGGGTGGGTATAGCGGGTCATGTGTCTTCACTGTACATTTGTTTGAATAATTGGTGTCTCCAATTTGTTTGTTCAAGTAATTGTTGTCTTTAAATTTTATTGTACATGTATGTTTATTCAAGTAATTGCAAAATTCTTAAAAAAAATTAAATAACATTATAATATATCCCGAACACTGTCCAATGCTAGCGAATCCATGTGCTCTCTGTCTCCAGTTGGAGTATCACTGTGATTCAAGAGGTTTATTTATCACATACATACCAGGGCATACAGTGAAATGTGGTTGGCCATGCCCGCTTTGATTGTGCAAGAATACAATAGTAAATAATAATAAAATAAGTAGAATAAACCTGATCAAATAGACATGTTAATCAATCCTGAGATAATTGCAATACAATGTTGAGCTACTACTTAAAGGCACTGGGTCCTATGTACACTACTATACGATGATATTTGATATATTATATTAAGATATATATTATAGTTTTACTTCTATATCCCTATGCTATTACTAACTATACTATGCAATAATCACAATAAGTTATTTTCTTAAAGTGTCCTTTTGTGTGACATAGGACAGAGTTATCACCCAGACATGCTGCACCAATTAACCCTCCCCTACTGCAGCTTCAGGTCAAGTCACTCCCGACTCCTCCTCGACAATCTCTCAAAGTTTGCAGAAGCAATCCATGCTGCTTTGGGCTCTCTACCACGGCTGTGCTTAAAAGACTGGCTGAAATCAAGGCGTCCAGGGGGCCTGTACGTTAATGCCAAGCAAGCAGTGCAAAAATGCTTCCGCATTCGTCACCGCACGCTAGTGCGGTAAAGCGCCCTTCTTTTCAGACAAATGCTACCGTGCGTGCACCGGCGGCGGCGTGCTCGCGTGCGTGCGTGCGCCGGCGTGCTCGCGCGAGGTGCCCGCGCATGCGACACGAGCGGAGCTCAATATATATAAGTCACCGCCCCTTATTCAGTATCCAACAAATAGCTCAATTGGCTAGGACACATGGCTGTGGATCCTATGGCTTGTTTGCTGGCGAGTTCGAATCCCATCGAAAATATTTTTTAACGTGATTTTTTTTTAACGTGTATTCTTTCGCCGATTAAGGTTAGGCATTGTTTCGGAGTTGGTTAAGGTTAGAACGGTTAAGTTTAGGCGCTGTTAAGGAGCTGGTTAAGGTTAGAGTTTGTCAAAGAGAATGGCAATATAATTTCTATGGTTAAGGTTAAGGTTAGGCATTGTTTCGGAGTTGGTTAAGGTTAGAACGGTTAAGTTTAGGCGCTGTTAAGGAGCTGGTTAAGGTTAGAGTTTGTCAAAGAGAATGGCAATAGACAGCCTATTTCCGCGAAAATGAAAGGCGCATTACTGCATGCCACTACGGTAAATTTTTGCACTGCTTGCTTGGCATAAAGCTACACGCGTCCAGGGGAATGAAAAAGCAGTGTGTACCGACTTCACTCTAAAGGCCTGTGTGAAAGGCAGCAGGGGAAGATTGCTGGCCTTGGTGGATTCAGTTCAGTGTCCTTTTAAATACAATTATTGTGAGGCAGGGACGAATGAATTCAAATCATACCCAACTACAGCGCATTGGAATGAGGTGAAATTAAAGGTCCCCTCCATTCTTAAAGACTCGATTTGCCCAAGAAGTTTGGCTTTCATTTGACTTATGTGCTGCTTATTGTTTTGATTGTTTCCCGGTTTCTTATTTAATATCACAACACTTTGCGATTCTGTTTTTGAATGTGATATACGGGATTCATTTTCTATATACTGCATGGCTAGAGCCTCATCACGGTTCAAAATGAATGGGCTTGTTCCATTGCCTCACCATCACATGTACCACAGACTTGACAACAGTATACTACCTCTGGTATAGTGTCTCTGCTGACCAGGTAGGATGCGCTACACCTCGCTACATTCAGCGGAGTGCTCTCTGGTGTCAAAAAGCCATCAATTGTTTTGCACAATGCGTAGTTAGTGGTTCTGGGACGTTGGAACTAACTGCTGAGCCTTCCCGAGGTGTCGTGGGCCTAACTTGGGAAAACACCAGTGAAGGGAGGTGCCCACTTGATAACCCTGGTGATATGCTGGCTCTCACTGCCAGTGATCATCTGTCTACACGTTGGGTTGGGTTGTGGTGGCCATGCGGTGATGGGATCATGCTGGGACAGCGGATCTCCCGGTGATGTGATCATGGTGGGACAGCGGATCTGTATAAAATGATAACCTGGTGTGATGTTTTCTCTTTCATTGCTGTGAAAGAGCCGTCATACAGGCAGACACAGCAGCAGCAGACTGTCAGTCAACAACGTCTGAGCCACCGCCTCTGGGACGCAGCACCTGTTGTCTGAGCCGAGCGGGCGGAGGGGGTTAACGGCTTTGGCCGAGAACCCCACCAATCACAGCCCCGTCGAGGACATCTGATCCAGTGGTTCTACCCCCCCCCCCCCCCCCCCAACAGCTGCATCTCATTTTCCATGCGTCCACTTCAGTCACGCTTTAAACCCCGCCACCCCCCATCTCTCTGAGCATTCCTCTCGTGTGCATTCCTCTCCGGCAGAAAAATACACTGTCTGAAAACCAGGGACGCAAGGAGAGTTGCCATTGCAACTGGCTCGGTTCGAGCACAGGGGTTTAATGGGAAAAGATGCAGAGTACTTTCAGCTCGGACGAGCAGTCGCCGTCTTTACAGCCGAGTTGCCATGGTGAGGATGTCCCTAGGAGCAGTATGCACACATGTTATTGCAGCATTCTGATGTAAGAAGGCGAACACCCCGAGAGCAGCGTCTGATGTGTTGCGCCTAATTGACTCCACCACTGGCCCAGCCGCCCCTGCAGCCACAGAAATACTCCCACTGTGACCTACACTTGCTGTAAACACGACTAACCAATTAAACGGCTCCCACTTGAACTTGTGACTCTTATGAGGCTTTTAAATTATTTTTTATATAGTTTGGAGATCCTTATGTATTGCGCCATCATGACCTAAACACAGATACAAGGGCTGGGATAAATCAATATAATTTATCATCTTTCAATGAGATATCGTGATACACAATTCTGTTATCTGAATTGATCATAACGAGCAAATGTTTTGACACTGCAATTTCTCACAAGTTCTGAAATGAAATATTTTTAATTTAATTTTTTTTATTATCTTTTTTCCGATTTTTCTCCCATCCCACTGTTAGTCGGTATGCCAATTCCCAACCCCCTTCCTGGTTGTTGCATGTATGTATTGTGTTGTATAATTACAATACATTTGAATCTAATCTCATTTTGAAATCGCTACGCTGCCTATGGACACGACAGTCAGACAGCTTCGGAGGTGAGCGCATTGCACCATGGTGATCCACTCAACAGGTAGCGATTTCAAAATGAGATTCGATTCAAATGTCTGTCACATGCTTTCCTCCGACACATGTGCAGCCAGCCTGGCAGCGCACTCTCACTGAGAGAGTGTAACGTGTGGAAGGTCACACTACCTCCCTCCAGATCCTTCCCTCGCTGTGCAGGGGCCCCGACCGAACTGTAGGAGTCACTGTTTACAACAACCAGGACCCACCCACCAGCTTTCCCACCCCTAACACTGCCAATTGTGTTAGTATGAGCGACCAGCCAAGCTGGTAGCAACGCCGAGAGCTGGGCTCGAACCCAGCGTCTCCTGCGTTGGTGGCGAGTGCCTTGCCCACTACACCACCTAGCCGCCCCTGAAATGAAATATTTGAGGGAGCGTAGTTTTGAAAATTGCAGCTTCGACTTTATGTCACACGTCGCGTTACCACAGTTCAACGCGTTCAAGATCAACTAGATTACACAACACCCGTGATTTCACATACGGATATCATGATATACATAAAGAAATCGAATCTAATTGTGATATTGTTATCTTCCATATCGCACAGGCCTAGATATAAAGTGCACTTATACTTCATAGACTTTGGTGTCAAAACGTTGCATCACACACAAGCATTCAACCACACAAAGAAAGAAACCGAAGCCAAAAACAATTCACATTTAATGCCCTGGGCTTTATTGTCATTATTTTCGTGAGAGTTCCGTCACATTTTTTTCTTCTTTTCTTTCTTTTTTCAAATTCTTTTTCAGCCTCCAGGTGGGGGACAAGAGAAGATTCAGACACAGACCAGAGGCGCTACTAAGTAGCACAGTCTTTGTGTCTTTTTTTTTTAAACTCTTCACAGAAGAGAGGACATCATTCCCAAAAGGAAGGCACCCAATACTTGTGGTTTTTGGCCTTGCAGCCGTCTGGAGAATCTTTTGTCAAATAAGAGGGGGGAGAGAGAGGGGGGAAAAGCAGCGCCCCCCCCCTCCCTCACTCACCCTTTGATAGCTTTTTAATTTTATTTTTTGTTAAAAAAATGGAATGATGATACACGTACAGCAGGTACTGCTAATCTCCTCCCTTAAATTGTCACCTATGTGTGAACAAGTAACAAAAGAATGAAGTCTTTCAATACAAGAAGCTTACAATTGAATTTACCACAAGAACAGGAGAAAATACAAAAATAACTACATTTTTTGTTTTACAAAAAGATGGTGGGGTAAAAAAAATAAATAAAAAAAGAAGAAAACAGGGCCCACTGAATGAAAGTGAGGAACTGCCCCTTAAAAAAAATACAAAAGCAGCATTGATATTTATCAAAAACCATAAACAAAAGAAAAAGTACTACAACAACAAAAATAGTGCTTTGAATCAGAAGCAGCAGAGGCTTCTGGGAAGAGACTTCATCCCTGTTTTGTTACTTGTGTTGGGATGATGGAAAGGGAAGAACCCAAGCCACCCACCAACACCTCCATCATCAACACCACCACCACCTCCCCTGGCTCCCCAGGTCTCAAAGAGTCTGTATGTATGTCACCACTGAATCCCACATGATCCACAGAGAAGCACAGGGTCCCCGGAAAATAGATGGAACCTGCTCTTTTGTGTTCACGATATACAAAATACCCAGGAGTCCGTAGCTACCTAACATTTACTACAGCACAGGAACCAATGAAGGTACAGTGTACAAATAAAAAACATAACAAACCGGAAAAAGAAAAATGGGGAAAAAAGAAAAAAAAAAGAAGAAAAACTGTAAACACAGCACAATAAATAGATAAAACAGCAGGCTCCGCACCATGCAGTGATGTCATTAAAAACGCGTCTCTATACAACTCATACAACTGATTTTTCTCTCTTTTTTAAGTTGGACTCCCAAGTGCAAAACATCACAATGGACAGTTCTGTATTCAAGTAACGTATATACAAGGAGGATATTACAAATATGTAGTTACTGTACAGATACTAATTTTGCCATATTCATATTTTACAGATGTCAATATTTTTTCTTTACTCATAACCGTAAAAAAAAAAAAAGTTTAAAAAGCATGAGAGATGTCCCCACAGTTACCATGGAGCGCGGTCATTCTGTCCGTCTTGTGTGGAGTCCTGCCGTCCCTTTTTGCATCATTCCCAATGCTACGATGCACAGCACCTAAAGAGTGGACCGTAGAACACCTGCCGCCATTACGTCACCTCCATGGCCACTGTGTTGTCTGCTAGACTGTTCAGAGCTGGCTTGTCTTGGTCGTGGTTATCCCTATGGGAAAGAAAGAGCCACATGATCATCATCATCATTATTAATATTATAGCACAGGTGAAAGGGAGAAAGCTAGTTAATTCTAAGCACATATCAAGGTGGTGATCAAAGGCAATGTACTGTTAGGAGGGGGGTGTTGATACATTAGTCTATATACTGCATGGCTAGAGCCTCATCACGGTTCAAAATTAATGAGCTTGTTGTTCCACTGTCTCAGCATCACATGTACACAGTTGACAACAGTATATTAACACTTTAATCGCCGAAGACGCTGTTCAGCGTCTTTCCCCGCCATGCTTATTCTGCCGAAGACGCTGGACAGCGTATTTGATATCAATATTTCAAAAATCTGTGATCGAAATCATATTTCTCCCCCGGAGACATGAGATGTACTGGTGAGCCCCTCTCAACTCTCTAACGGTTAAAGAGCGCCATCTGGTGGCCGATCGGCGGATCGCCCAGGGAAGAAACAGGAAGTGGAAGCTGGTGGGCTGCACGATTAATCGTTTTTTTTATCGAAATCGCGATTTGGAATGATGCAATTATCAAATCGCCAAGCCTGCAATTAATTTTTTTTATTTTTATTTTTTTTAACCAGGAAGTCCCATTGAGATACACGATCTCCTTTGCAAGGTAGACCTGGCCAAGATGACAGCAATAACATTTGCAATACATCACACAGCAATAAAATGTGCGATACATCACACAAGAACATAATAAATGTGCATGTATACAATACATCACATGTAAACACAAAGCAGAATAGTCTACATGATAGTAAAAGTGTATAATACAGGGTAATACAGTAATTTTGCAGTTGGGACCCGACTACAGAAAGCAGCAACATTCTTCTTGTAAATTTGTTTTTAAATATGTTATAATCGCATCGCAAATCGCAATCGCAATATCTGTCAGAATAATCGCAATTAGATTATTTCCCAAAATCGTGCAGCCCTAGCTGGTGCTCATTTCAATTCGGTCCGATCACTCGCTAATAGTCCCAGGACTCGAACTGATCACAACGGATAGTGATCCGTTACCAATAACTCGATAAACAACATGATTTGGACGTATATACTATTATACAACATGGAAATGGATCGGATATTTCAACATCCCATAATAGAAATAATTCTGTTCCACGCTCATCTCCCAACGCTACGAGGAAGCTACGGTGAGTTTCAGCGTTATTTGTTAACATCTTGGATACTAACTGCTCTAATGATCATATCACCCACACTAGATGAATGATATAACGTTGCCCACGGAATTATAACCCCCCCCCCCCATCCGGTCAACATCAGATCATACGTAGTAACTCCTAGAAGCACGTACAGTTGACATTTTTTATCTCACACAGATTCCTACCAAACTGTATTTGATCATCAATATAATGCATTTAGGGCTATAAATCAAGTTCTGGAGAAAGCTGCAGAAAACGATAAAAACATACTTATACTTTAGACCGTATTTTAGTATGAATATGTGAATGAAAAAGTATAACGTTGCTACACCCTGAACAATAGATATAGGACGTTGAATGGGCCATAATAATGTCAATTTAGCAATAAAATTTAAAAAGTTATAGCCCTGCAAAGAAGGGGAACTTCTCCATGTTAAATAGGGCTGGCGAGGGATGGTAAATTATGAATTTAACCCCGGTGATCAAAGTGTTAAGACTACCTCTGGTATAGTGTCTCTGCTGACCAGGTAGGATGCGCTACACCTTGCTACATTCCGCGGAGTGCGCTCTGGCGTCAAAGCGTCATTCATTGTTTTGCACAATGCGTAGTTAGTCTGCGATTACGCACACAGTATTATTCTTTTGGGGCCGATTGTTTTTATTCCTGGATTTGCAAAATCCCTTCATCCGTCACGGCACATCCCGTTTCCTTGCAATTCAACTTGCAACAATGACTATACTTGAGGCTACGACTGACTAGTGATATAGCTACCACACATCATGTGAGACAAGTTATTGATTTGGGGACAGAGATGATTGGCTAGCAAGCCAGCCTTTGTCAAGAGAGATCATATTCACCGTTAGTAATAGGCAAAGTTATTGTTAGAAAAGTTAGCTTGCTGGGTCCTTGTCACTGGCATCAGTCAAGTGACAGGTGTATATAAACAACTACCTGAGACCTCCCAATTGCAGTGAATCAAGAGGCAGTGCGCAGGCTCACCTCGGGCCCATGTCCATGGCTGACGCTCCGGAGACCTTGGGCATTTGAAGGGTGGTGGTGGCAGCCAGCTTTAAGGCAGAGGGCGGCACGGCGCCTAGGGTCCGGGGGATGTGGCGTCCAGCCAGGCTGGCGGCCGACGGCACGCTCAGACGGATGTTGTTCCCGATCAGGACCTGAGTGGTGGTGGGGGCGGAGTTGGCAGCACTGCAGCCCAAGAGCCCCAGTGCTGCAGCGTGGGCGCTGGGGGCGTTGGTGGAGGCGGGCGAAGGAGTGGTTGAGTTGGAGGAGGGCTGGAGGAACAGGGGGGCCGCGGCGGGCGCAGACTGGTTGGCGTGGCGAGGGGCCGAGGTGGCGCTGGAGAAGTGCAAGCCCTTGAAGACGCCTGGGAAACGGATCAAAGCAGACTCTAGTTACAATGAGACCAATGCCGGACAGTTGCACGTTCAAGAAGAGAAGCTGTAAGTGGAATCTTTTTGTTCTACTGATTGGAGATCTCCCTTTTCCAATGGCAGGGCTCTACGCTAAAATGTTTCCCAATGAGCACATGTGCTCCTAAATAAAATAAAATAGGAGCACACAAAGAAATTTAGGAGCACAGTGAAAATATTTCAAGTACGGTAACAGAGTTTATTTATTTTTTCAAAAATAAATGTATATTTGTACTGTGCGTGCATGTGCAAACGGGAACGGGACACACATCTGTGCAATAGCACATACCACCAAAGTCACTGGCCCACTGTGTGCGTATCTGCGTGTGCAAACGAGAATGGGACACAGACATTTGAACTATTAAGTGATTAATGCCTACTGTGGCAAAGTTGTAGCCAACAACTAGGCCTAATAAAAAAAGGCAGTGACATTGAACAAAAAGGAGACACTGGCATTACCACCAGGGCCATCAGTAGAGGGGACTGTAAGGTAGGGCTGGGCGATATGGCAAAAAAAATCATATCACGATAAGATAATGTTATCATATCACTCGATAATTATCAAAATTGTTATAAGTAAATTATTATTATTATTTTATATAATTTAATTTTTTATTATTTTTTTGATGATCTTTTTCCACCTCCTCCTTTTCCGATTTTTTCTCCCATCCCACTGTTAGTCGTTATGCCAATTCCCAACGCCCTTCCTGGTTGTTTGCGCACTTTCCCCTACTGTTGGTCCGAGAGGCCGGAGACTGTCACATGCTTTCCTCCGACGCATGTGCAGCCAGCCTGGCCGTGCAGATTCTCACTGGGAGAGTGTAACGTGTGGGAGGCCGCACTACCTCTCACCAGATCCTACCTTCGCTGAGCAGGCGCGCCGACCGAACTGTAGGGGTCGCTGTCCACAACGCCCAGGACCCACCCACGGCTCCCCTCCCCCTAACTCAGCCAAACGAGTTAGTATAGCGATCAGCCCGAGCCAAGGCAATGCTGACTCTCCGGAAGTCGAATATATATATTTTTTTAAACAACAGATGTTTATTTTGCAGCAATTCTTTGTCGTTGCCGCCATCTTTAGTGTTACATCCCCTCACACTCCAGTTCTCAGGCTGCAGCTGGTTTAAAAGCGAAAGTAAACCAGCTTCTCTGCTGGCTGTGGCTCCAGGGGAGTTGAACAGTTCTGGCTCTGCTAGTTTCTTTTCTATCTTTTGGCGCTTTTTTGGTGGACAAACCACCGCACATGTGCACCGTGACTCGTGACTGGAGTCTAGCTCTGCTAGCACACATAGCCTACTGTGTACAGACTGTTTCAAACTGTATTTTAAATTAGAAAGCAAACAAAATAAATGGACAAGAGAAAAAGAAATCTCAATTTGGTCAGTATTGTCATTTGGACAAGCAAAGCCATTACTTTAAGTTGCAGGCAAGAAAGACAAGTCTGTCCACGGTCTCTGGTTTTAAAACTGCCCTGTTGCAGGTCACAAAAAAAAATATATATATATTTTTTTTTTCCCGATATCGATTAAAATATATCGCGATATTTATCGTTATATCGCCCAGCCCTACTGTAAGGTGCCTTTTCCGTATACTACCTTTGCTAAAACTGTGTTCTCTGTTAAAGGTGGTAACCAGGGGAGGAAACTAACTTTTTGGCTTACCAGCCAACTGGCGGGTATCTGATTTTTTTTACCAGCCAAATAGATTTTTTACCAGACAAAAAAAATCGCTAATTGTGATAATTACTTCTTTGTACGTCTTCGTCTAAATTGATTTTTCAATCATAGTAAATTAATCACACTGTCTCTACTCTTCAAAATATTACATCATTAAATCACATATTAACATGAAAGAGGGAACTATTCTGGACTGGGTTGGGCTGAACTGGGCAGTGAAAGATGCTGGGTTGGGCTGGTCTAGGTTATACTGAATGATGAATTTAAAATGAATTGAAAATGGGGGACCCTGATGTAAACAAGACGAAAGTCTTTCTCTGGTCTGCATCCCCTTAACAATTGCATGTATTGAGCCGTACTGTACTGTACCCATTCTGCAATCTGTTAAATAAAGTTTTCATTCATCACAGCTCAACTACTAGGAATGTGTGTCTGACTCTTAAGTGCAGGAAATATTCATCAGAAAGGGGGGACATGATGGAGGGAATGGAAAGAGCAGGTTTGACAGGAGCAGGGTTGAAGGGATTGATTGATTGAAAAGTTTCTTAACAGATTGCAGAATGGGTACAGTACAGTTCAATACATACAATTGTTAAGGGGATGCAGACCAGAGAAAGACTTTCGTCTTGTTTACATCAGGGTCCCCCATTTTTAATTCATCATAACATATTGGAGTGTGGAGGAAGTGGACAAGGCATTAAGCAAACAGGACTGAAATGGGGGACCCTGATGTAAACAAGACTAAAGTCCTTCTCTGGTCTGCATCCCCTTAACAATTGTGTGTATTGAGCTGTACTGTATTGTACCCATTCTGCAATCTGTTAATAAAGTTTTCAATCAATCAATCAATACTGGGTTGGGCAGTGAAAGAACCAAGCATTTCACTGTAATGTAATAGCTAAATAAAACAACTTGAACTTGACTTGTTACATTTGCACTCTGGTTGTATGCCAAATGTATTCTGGTTGTACTGTACTTGTGCTGTAAGATGACAATACATTGGAACCGAATCGACAACGCTAGGGGTTCAGCAGGTGTGTTCTGAATGCCAAATATGACAACATCACCGTTGTGAAGGGCATATGGGCGAGTGGTGATATGCTGGGAAACCCGGTAATAATAAAATGTCACTCGGCTGCATTTAAGCAAAGCCGCTCAGTATAGTCGTCCACTATGTTGAATGCGCGTTATGGTAGCTTGTTACATGCTAGGTAGCTAGCCGGCTAATGCTGGTTGACTGTCATTCTCATCCGACTCGAAGGAGACGCGTCGCGTGCTGTTGTTCGCCCCCATGTCAGACCGCACCGATATCCGAAAGCGACGACTCTACATGCAATTATTTTCATCCACTCATGTGTTTTTGTAAGTTTGTCTACGTTGTCAAGCCGGCTGCCGGTGGCAGGAGTTAGTAGGTCTGCGCGCAGTGGTATGTCCACTTCCCCTAGATGGGCGTCATCTTCTAGAAAACGAGTGTTCATTGGAGGAGCTTAGAGCGCATCTGTACAACGATGATGTTCATTGGTTATGGTCTGATTATTATGTGGCGCAAATGGGAGGAATCAAGGGGGGAGTCAGAGTTCGGTTTGTGTCAGTGAGCGAATCAGCAGATTGCAGAATGATTTTTTTGTTTTGTTTTGTAATTACTAGTACTCGCCAGACTGGCGAGTGCTCTTCATGAATTACTCGCCAAACGTAAAAAATACTCGCAATTGGCGAGTAAAGTGGCCTAATTTCCTCCCCTGGTGGTAACTACTGGAATAGCCTACCAGTTGTGATTAGAGAGTGCCCCACATACTCCATGTTCAAGACTCATCTTAAACTGCATCTTAACACATCCACCGCCGTTCACGTTGTACAGCGTTATTCTGCCAAACCACGCTGTACAGCGATATTGAGATAATATTTCATTTTTTCGCCATGGCATTCATAATTCACCCACCCAGCCTCTGGTGATACAGTGGGACTCTGCACAATATTGCAACGCCTCAATACCGCCGCCTGGTGGATGATCGGGCGAGTTACAACCGGAAGTGATCTCGGTGCATCTGGGAAATCCGTCCGGCAGTCACATATTGTTGCGACGCTCCAGACATACACTGGCGTGCATATGGATCGCTGCCATAACTCAATAATCGATATGATTTGGGCGTTTATTGTGCCATACAAACCGGAAATGCCCTAATCAGTCAGGCTTCAGGACTGGTCACTCCACAGAGACAGCCCTCATTGCGGTCACAGAGGCACTTCACTTAGCAAAAGCGAAAGGCCTCTCCTCTGTCCTGATTCTCCTAGATCTATCTGCAGCCTTCGACACAGTCAACCACCAGATCCTCCTTGCGGCCCTCGCAGGAATGGGAGTGGCTGGCTCTGCGCTGACATGGCTGTCATCATACCTCAATGACCGCTCCTACCAAGTGTCATGGAGAGGGACCCTGTCGGCCACCCGCCCCCTGCGGACGGGTGTCCCCCAGGGCTCGGTTTTAGGACCCCTTCTCTTCTCCCTCTACACTAAATCACTGGGTAACATTATCACGTCTCATGGCTTCTCCTACCATTGTTATGCCGACGATACTCAACTCTTCCTCTCCTTCCCTCCCTCAGATATCCACGTCTCTGAGCGGATCTCGGCCTGTCTGTCCGACATCTCAGCCTGGATGACGTCCAACCACCTCAAACTGAACCTAAGCAAAACAGAATTGCTCCACCTGCCGGCCAAATCCTCCCCCCTAACCGACCTTTCAATCACAGTCGAGAATGCAGCTGTGACTGCGTCCCCGACCGCCAAGAACCTTGGTGTTGTCCTCGACGACCAGTTGAACTTCTCTGCTCACATCGCAGCGACGACCAGAACCTGCCGATTCCTCCTGAGCAACGTCAGAAGGATCCGCCCCTTCCTGACAAAAGAAGCCACCCAACTCCTCGTCCAATCAACAGTCATCTCCCGCCTCGACTACTGCAATGCACTGCTCGCTGGCCTCCCGGCCACTGCCACTAAGCCTCTTCAACTCATTCAGAACGCAGCGGCCCGCCTGATCTCAAACCTACCGAAGTCGGCCCATGTCACCCCACTTCTTAGGGACCTGCACTGGCTCCCCATTGCTGCACGAATCCGCTTCAAGGCCCTCGACCTAGCATACCGTGCGGCAAAGGGAACCGCTCCCGCCTACCTCCGGTCAATGGTCTCTAACTACACACCCTCAAGACCCCTACGCTCTGCATCTTCTGGCCGCCTCAGACCTACTCCTATCCAAGCTCCGGGAGGGTCATCAAAGAGAAGTCGCCTATTCTCAGTCCTTGCCCCACAATGGTGGAATGAACTACCCACCCCAGTTAGGACAGCCGAATCACATCCAATCTTTCGCCGTCGACTAAAGACGCACTTCTTCAACCATTATCTGAATTAAAAAAAAAAAAAATCTAACCCTAACTAACCGTACTGTCATGCACTTGTCCTAATAAACTAACCTACACTGTAGCACTCAACACTTTGATGAACATTGTTGCTCAGCTGATAGAGTTGTGCCCTTCCTGATGGCTTGTCGTACAGAACTTGTAAGTCGCTTTGGATAAAAGCGTCAGCTAAATGACTAAATGTAAATGGATCTAGGAGATCGACGTCAAATAAGTGGGATCTTTTTCCTCCAGTCTCGTCGGCGAACGGTAAGAGGACGCTGACGTCATTTTCAGCCCAATTGTCTATTCATTTCACCACAAACCGATCTGATCAATATATCACCCATACTACATAAAGCATTTACTGACGATCACGGAATTATAAACGCCCCCCCCCCCCCCCCCCCTTTCCATCCGCGCATGATGACGCATAACGTATACGATAATGTACAGTTGAATTTTTTAATATAGCGTGTCTAGGGAATAGACGGCAATCGATAATCTATATATGCGTTTAGGCCTATAGCTCACGTTCTAGGAATTACTGCAGAAAACGATAAAAACTCTTATATTCTAGAAGGTATTTTTGTATGAATGAAAAAGTATAACGTTCCTACATCCTGAACGATAGATAATCGATGTTGAATGGGCCATAGTAATGTCAATTTAGCAATACAATTTAAAAAGTTATAGCCCTGCAAAGAAGGTGAACATCTCCATAGGCTTAGAGTGGTGGCAGCAGGGTTTCCGTTAGAAAAAATTGTTGCCGGTCTCCGTGACCTGCAAGATTTCAATCTACCGGACAAATGAGATTAATTCCGGTCATAGTTTATTGAGCTTTAAAACAATTGATAGGCAGGCTATATAAAGAATGTCATGTAGATTTATAATATTATTACTTAAAACTAGACTACTTTTGCGTATACAGTCATTAATATATTCCAAATAAAATAAGTCCCTCGATACTCCGTGCTGCTGCTGACTTGAAATAAAATAGACCGTGTATGTGGGCAGTCGGTCCGACACTAAACAGCAGTCTGTTATAATCACATTTTTATGAGCTAACAAATTCCGTTATATTGGACATTTGTATTAATTATATCAAGCGAAGAACTGAGAAATTTGGCAGAGAGACGGCAACATTATCGTGGGTTTGCGTGATGTATATCTCCACCTCCCAACGACTTGGTGCTGGTCATAATGTCCGGTGAAAACAACTCCCTCCAAGCACAACTTGACCACCCGAACCGTACCAAAACAGGCCAAAATTAAATAGCCCATGCGACGAACGATTCATTACATTCGTTTCATCGTTGCTCCACCAAGCAGCCGGTCCAACAATATCAGCGCGAGCCGGCCGCAGTTAGTTTGCAAGAAGCATCCAGCTGCAGACCCGCAGAGCAGCTTTCCAGGTCTGGGGACCGCACTGTGCCAGCAAAGCTGGTGGGTTCTGTGGGTCTGCAGCTGCATGCCTTCCGCAAATCCAGCAGCAAGCTCTCACTGACACAGCGTCGTCATTACCAGACCGGCTGCTTGGCGATGCAACGACAACAAACGCAATGATTGTTTCGTTCATCGCATAGGCCACCCAACTCCAGCCCATCCAAATACAATTCAAATAATCAAACTGTGCCCAGAGGGAACTATTTTCACCGGACACTATGACCGGAGAGATTAAATTTGTCGGACTTCAACAGATTTTGCCAGTCAAATACCGGTAATTACCGGCTAACGGAAACGCTGGGTGGCAGACTGGCTATATTGATGGATATAAGTCATCATGGCAGGGAATGTGTTAAGGCAAACCAGAACTGTGATCATTTTTAATCTGATTTAGTTTATGTAACTTGTTTCTTGTTTTTATCATTGATTGTCACAATGCTTTTACCCTAAGCAGGCTATTTATTTATTGAAAGAGTTTAGCTGTCTCCTGGTGTAAATTAGCTCTTGCTACAACCCTGCATGTTAACATTTTGTATTTTGTACTTGATGTTCATTAACATGTGCTGTCCCTATCAAACTACTGCTACAAAAGTAACAGTCACTTAACTTTAGCCCCTTTTATGCATACAATGCCTATGTTTTGGCTAGTGTTGCTCTTCTAGAAAAATAATCCTTTAAGGGTTGCCTATTGAAATACTGTACACCTCCAGTACAGAAACAGTTTATGAGTTTGCGTGTCAGGTAGACCATTGATTGACAGTCGATTCTGCCAATTACGTCACACCGCTTGCACCCACCTCTGCTGTTGATAACGCTAGCCAAGTTAGCACACACACATACAGACGCACAGTGGGCCAGTGACTTTGGTGTAGGGGTGTAACAATGCATTGCAATGCATCGATCCTAAGGGGAAAATTCAACTGCATCTATTTGAAAATGTTAGAATCGATTATCGCAATTTTAATATGTACACAGTTAGGCCTGCCGCGATAAGCAATAAATCGATTAATTGCTGCGATAATTAAAATGAATGCAATGATTTTGACGGGCGCGATTAATTGCTATTTGCGCGTTTGTTTTAATGAGGCGGAACCAGTGCCCCTTGTCAGTCACTGTCCGTGTTGGGAGGCGGGCCGCTGACGTTACTAGAGTACAGCACGGGAGCTCCGTGGGGCAACGTCACATAGCTTAACTACATTTCTCAATAGTGTTGCTCCTTTTAACCAAGTAGCATTATTTGTAGTGTAACGTTAGCTATTTTTAGACCCAAGCAGGGGAGGAAATTAGGCCACTTTACTCGCCAAATGCGAGTATTTTTTACGTTTGGCGAGTGATTCATGAAGAGCACTCGCCAGTCTGGCGAGTACTAGTAATTACAAAACAAAACAAAAAAATCATTCTGCAATCTTCTGATTCGCTCACTGGCACAAGCCGAAATCTGACTCCCCCTTGATTCTTCCCATTTGTGCCTCATAATAATCCGACCATAACCAATGAACATCATCGTTGTACAGATGCGCTCTAAGCTCCTCCAATGAACACTCGTTTTCTAGAAGATGTCGCGCATCTAGGGGAAGTGGACAGACCACTGCGCGCAGACCTACAAACTCCTGTCACCGGCTTGACAACGTAGACACACTTAGACAAAAACACATTGTGGATGAAAATAATTGCATGTAGAGTCGTCGCTTTCGGATATCAGTGCGGTCTGACATGGGGACGAACAACAGCACACGACGTTCTCCTTCGAGTCGGATGAGAATGACAAGTGGACGTGAGGCTAACCAGCATTAGCCGGCTAGCTACCTAGCATCAAGCTACCATAACGCGCATTCAACATAGTGGACTATACTGAGCGGCTTTGCTTAAATGCAGCCGAGTGACATTTTATTATTACCGGGTTTCACCCCATATCACCACTCGCCCATATGCCCTTCACAACGGTGATGTTGTCATACTTGGCATTCAGAATACACCTGCTGAACCCCTAGCGTTGTCAACTTGTCATGAGATTCGGTTCCAATGTATTGTCATCATACAGCACAAGTACAGTACAACCAGAATACGTTTGGTATCCAACCAGAGTGCAAATGTAACAAGTCAAGTTGTTTTATTTAGCTATTACATTACAGTGAAATGCTTGGTTCTTTCACTGCCCAACTCAGTCCAACCTAGACCAGCCCAACCCAGCATCTTTCACTGCCTAGTTCAGCCCAACCCAGTCCAGAATAGTTCCCTCTTTCATGTTAATATGTGATATCCTAATATTTTGAAGAGTAGAGACAGTGTGATTAATACATGTTGTATGCTAATATTGTGAAGAGTAGAGACTGTTATTAATGTTTTATGCTAATAAATATTTTAAAGAGTAGAGACACGGTGTGATTTTTACTATGATTGAAAATCAATTTAGACGAAGACATACAAAGAAGTAATTATCACAATTAGCGATTTTTTTTGGCTGGTAAAAAATCAGTTTGTCTGGTAAAAAAAATCAGATACTCGCCAGTTGGCTGGTAAGCCAAAAAGTTAGTTTCCTCCCCTGGACCCAAGTAGTTACTCGCTACTGCCCGGAGAAACTGGACTGCTAAATAAAGATGAAAGATAGAGCTTTGATTCTCATTCCATGCTAACAACATTAGCTAAATAGCTAACAAACGAAATACAACGTATAGCATAGCTACAAGTACAACACAGAATAACGTTAAAACAATTACATGCATCATTGTTTACAATGAACGGGTGGGGCTAGTCAAAGGACTGGACACGGGGACAAGTTAAACATGAATTAATTTATTATAACACTCCGGTAGTTTCGAGTCGTGCTGCAGTGCTTACGCACCACAGCTATTCTATTATATACTGCTTTGACGCTTCCTCCTCATCGTTGATTGCCTGTAGTAGCTGCATCTAACGTTAGTAGCTAACGTTAAAACTAACCTAAAGTTAGTTGTTCACCAACAATTGGTTTTATCATTAGCTCAAAAACAGAACCGGACGAGACAAGTTGTCGGCTCATAGTTTCTGCTTAGGATAATCACAACAATACTTCCGGTCCGGTCGGTGGGCTTCAAAATAAAAGTCTAAAACACCGGAAAAGACGGAGCGGTGGGCTTCAAAATAAAAGTTTTGGGAAATAAATGTCTCAAAAAAAATTCTCTAACCGGTCGCAATAACATCGCTTATCGCGATATTTTCGGGGGCAATTAATCGCCCAGCAAAATGTGTTATCGTGGCAGGCCTATACACAGTGTTATGTTATTCTCATGTCCATTACAGCCAACACAACGACATACGCTACTGCATCAACGTTATGATTAACAAAGCAAGGCATTCGTTTTGTTGCATTAACGTTATATTACTATTGCTATCAATAAATCTAGGTGTTCTAAAAATCTATTGCTATTGGTAAGACTAGAATAAGTTACATTAATTTAATGTTACTGTCTCGGAAAACTCTCGCATATTGCAATGGCGGACTTTCAGGAAGTAAAAAAGCAAATGAGAGCTTCCGATTGGTAATTTCCTTTATTTCCCTTGAAACCAGTCACGTCACTCTACTGTGATTGGACCGTTGGCTTGAGTGGAATGTGGGACTTGTCGTTTTTTAACGATTATCAGCGGAGAGAAAAAAGCACGACTGAGGCTGTAATTCCGGTTCGCACACACATATTTCTAGGGGCAAATGCGAGCAATATGGTCGCACTGTAGAGCCCTGAATGGCAGAGTTAAATCTGGATTTAATACAACCAGGCACCTGTTAAATGGCAGCAAAGGTGAATGAAATCTACTATAAGTACAGTTACTTTTGTATAATGTCCATAGCTCCGCCATTTTCACCAGATTGCAATGCGTTTTTCCCCCTAGACGTTCACAGAAAGGTAAAGAAACAATATATGTTAAGCCCTGGGTCTCTTCTTTTTATTTTTATTTTTTTTAAACTTTGACCAGTTCTTTTAGCGTTTATCGCTTTTTCTTCGCATTCATACTTGGTCAAGTTCGACCGACAGAGCAGGCTGAAAGGGTTCAGATGGGGGGGAAAGACACTCTGGGAAAGGCACGGCTGCCGTCCGGGATTCGAACGCGCTCAGCCCCAGATCCGCGCGAGCGCGGTTGTCCACGGCGCTGAAATAGCACTCGCGGTACGTGGTGAGCTACTGGAGCTCCCCTGGGTCTCTTCTTTCTTAGGACTACAATGATTTCATAACTGTAATTTCCTTGCGTCTAAATCACCCGGTTTCGATGCAATGGGCAGAGATTTTTTACATGCTCATATTTAGCTAATAACACTTAAAATCATTGGTAAACAAACGTAGTGCTGAAAATACACAAATTGACTGCTGTTTTGATAGGGTTAGGGTCTTTACTATTGGCTACATTTGAAAAAGAAACGCAACATTTAATTAATACGGACTGTATTGATCTTTTTATGACGTGAAATAATTCTCAACCCGGTACCGGGCCGATTGGGCATAAGGGGTTAACACTTAATTTAACAAAATAAATCCCACTCACAGCATCGTTAATGTGTTATTGTATCAATTTGGGAAAGGTATTTTAATCTCTATGTTCAGTCTTTTATCTTTAATTCTTAGGCACAAGCGACCAGGAAGTGGCCCTGGTTAATTTAGTTAGTAAAAACAAAGTGAAAGCAGCTAGTCAACTAACTCACCTGTGCCCGGAACGACCCCGTTGACCCCACTTCCCAGAGCCAGCTCCTCCTTGGACTTGAAGGCCAGCAGCTGATCTGTGGTGACCAGGGCAGAGGCAGCAAACTGGGCGCTGGCCTGGTCCAGTGTCTTCGCCACCAGAGCCTGGGGGACGTGCAGGAGAGAGAAACAAAGACAACTTAACATCGCACTGTAGCGCCAAATTCACTGTTCAAAGGTGTAAAACTACAGCGCACAGTGGTGTTGGTGCCAACTGAGGATTCATTCAGTTTTGAGGGATATTGTTTGTGTCAATCGCCTACAGACGTGTTGCTTCCTGAGCCTGATCCACTTTGAGATGGACATATTGGGAGACCGAGTTAGTTAAACACGGCTTTCATTAGCCAGCGTTCCTGGCATGATGATGACTGCATGTTTTGGAAAGAGAGGCATAGAGACAACCACACCTGGTCCGCGAGGAGGATTATATTTCCAAAACAAACCAACAGACGAGCAATACTCTTCGCCCGTTTTCTGTCCAGTCACATCTAGCCTGCTGCCCAGTCACATCACAACTCTGAGGACCGCTTGTCGGATTATAAAGCAGATGCTGACGACAGCATTGTGAGCCCTTCTCCCTCCCTCCCTCCCTCCCTCCCTCCCTCAGTCCTTACCCGTGTGTTGGGCGTGGAAGCTGTGTCGTTGGCCTGTTGCTGCTGTTGGATCTGCTCCAGCTGCTGTTTCTGCATGAGAGCCAGCTGCTCTTGGTGCTGCTGGTACTGCTCCGCTGTGAACACTGAGGACAGGACACGACACACACGGGTCACAATCAAGATACGGACATAGTTTCTGTATCAGTAAGAACACAGAATACTGGCGATACAATGCATATCAAAATACAGGGGGTCACAGTCAGGGACCGAAACTAGAGAGCGCCACCCGCCATTTGCGCTCAGTTTTTACGTTTGGCGCCTCCCACTGAGACGTCTGAGCGCCGTGTGACGGGCAATCAAATAGTCATGTGAAAACCGAAAATCATGATCCAATTCTTTAGCGGAGTTCTCACTCGCTGTCTCAGCACACATGAAGCGCGCACCGCGCACTGCTGCTGCTGCTGCTACCCCCTCCCCACCTGTTGCATGTAAACAGAGGCTATTGCCTCACCGTGATGTTAGTCTAGTCAGTGTGGGACCTTCGTGAGATAACGTTAGCTACCGTTACAAAATGACCCAGTCAACTATTCACTTAGTTTAATACATGACTTTGAGGCATTGTGTAACGTTATCCAGCCGGCTAGCTACGGATAGCTCCCGACATCAACAAATCCATCAACAATAGTCCAGTGCATAATACCTCCGTTCCGTTGGCTAGGTAACTAGTCACTACGAAATGTCGCAGTAAACTAAATAGTTCACTGAGGCGTTGTCCCAACGCCATCCAGCAGTAGCTACAGAAAGCTCCTGGCATCAATGTCCTACAAGCTACAACAACAACATGCGTATTCGAGTCCCTGGTTTACATCGCATGAGTGAGGGCTGCTGACTAGGGTCCAGGTGCAGCGCCGGAGAATTATTTTGCATGCTGATTCTGAACGTAAGATTTAAGATTTAAGATTTGTTTATTAAGGACAATGCAAATTAATGAACATCATTTACATGTGTATGCATAACATCACAGCATGATAAGGACGTAAATATGCCGGGAATAGCACAGGGCTAATTTCCACCCGTAGTCCTAACATAAAACAAACACAAAACGGACCATACAACGTTCATTCATAAAAACTGACATCACTGACATGACCACACTAACATGACATTCAGTCAGTACAACATCACTAACATCCCTAATGAGTGCATATTTGGCTGTCTAACAGCCATTTCCTGAGTTGGCCCTTAAAGGTGGACAGGGTGGGACATTCCCTTAAGGGGACCGGAAGGCTGTTCCATGTTCCACTTCCCTTTATCGATAGACAATTTTTGCTGAAGGCGGTCTTTCTAAAATGGACCTCACAATCCCCTCTGGTGTTTGATCTAGTGGCTAATCCAGTGTTCCTTTTCTCGTGGATAAACTCCTTGAGAGGGGGAGGGGCTAATCTGTGCAGGCATTTATATACAAAGCAGGAACTTTTATAACGTCTGAGGTTTTCAAAATTTAAAATTTGATGCTTATCCAGGATTTTACAGTGGTGGTATGAGTACTGTTTCCTGTCATATACCTTCAATGCTCTGTTGTAGAGTTGTTCTATGGGTTTCATGGCTGTGGCCCCAGTAAATGACCAGTTTAGAAGGCAATATTCAATGTGAGAGAAGACCATACAGTGTAGCGTTAACGTAGCGTTTAGGGTCCAGCTGCACCCCCGGAGAATCCTTGCTGGAGCTGGAGGCCACTCGAGTATACACACAGACAGTGGAGCTGTTTGCAGACAGCGAGGTGGCGATGTCTCGCAGATAACACAATCACAAGTATGATTATATAATATATATATTTTATTAAAAAAAAAAAAATTATATAAAATAATAATAAAAAAATGTTTTATCAAAAAATAGTTGGCGGGTAAGAAATATGCTTGGTGGGTAGATTCTTCCCATCTACCCGCCACTGGCCGGTGAGTCAAAAAATAAATTTCGCTCCCTGGTCACAGTGATTATACAGCGTCGCTATTAGCAGCATTATATTGCATATTTTCATCATGCAAAAGTCAAGACTGTGGCTGCTGCACCGTTTATACAATTAGGAGTATGCAAGCACATCCAAACCAAGTTGGGCAGGTGCTGAGCTGAAAGTGAGCAAATACTGAGAATAGACTAATTAACAAACGGCTCGCACACGGCAGGGCCCCCAATGTCCACTTGCACCTAACTAGTAAGGGGTCGTCAAGCACACGTGGTGGCAGGTGTGCTCCAAGCACCACCAGGACGGGTGCAAGTAAGTGGACATGAGAGTGCTGCACTGCTCATGTCATCACACTGGAGGGCCATCTGTTGATACACTATTGCAATAATGGGATCCGAGTCGTAACATGAGGATCTGTTCGGTTCTTAGCTGTGTGTAATCTATTAGTTAGAAATCAATAGTGTGTTCGAGAACCAATATAGTGTTGTTGAAAATAGAATCGCGACACTCTACTAAGGATTAGGCTGTCTTTTCTTTTCTCACAGCCCCGGTCGCTTGTGTGGGCTCGGCTGACACAACAGAGTCCATAGGCTCCTAAACATGTCACATACAATCTAATTCTGTGACTTTGTTAGCCCAGGTTCAAAGACTATTCTTTGTTGGCCTATATATTGAAAGTATATTAAAAGTATGGATGTTCGATACCGATATCACAGCCTTGAGTATCGGCCGATACCGATCCGATACAGATTCTGTCCCAAAATGACAGTCATAAATCAATCTCTCCAGACTGTTTGACAAAAGTATCATTTTATTTTTCAAACGTATTCAAGTATAAACATCATAACCATGTCACAACAGTAGTTATAATGCACATTATCATCAATACGTTAGTTTACCAATAGATTAAAGTGTTATTAGATAGATTTTAGTTTTGCTGTTTAGTTCGCGAAAGTAGAATGTTCAATGTCAGGAATTGTAGTTTTTCTTTATGCCATTTTGAAGACACCGAGAGCTTTCGATGAGCGTTGGAATTTTGCCGAACGACACTTCCCAAAGGCCTCTATGGGGTGGTTTCAAGCAAATGACTTCTGTATGAATTTCTTTAATATCTCTTATTACTCAGGATAATAAACCACAAAACGTAATGTTATTGGCATATATTGAAGCGCAGCTAGTTTCTCTTCCCTATTTTTATTTGATTTGAAATTTGTTTAAAAATGGTGGCACCCTGGCAAAAATAAAAAAGCTACTGTTCTTATGCACGCCTGGTGATACTAAATCCAAATTGAACTCGGGCATTTGAAATATAAGATTTGGCACAATTCATAAATGTGTGAATTGGCTATATATTGCATGGTCCGAATGGGAGAATTCAGTACTGTGCCTACAAAACATTCTGTTTAATAATTTTCCCTTTATTCATTTCCTTAGATTTTTTTTTACACATGATCTCAAGAAGGTACTGAATGAGATCAGTGGCAGGCAGTTTTCATGTCTGGTCATTTTTAGCATGGTGTTATTCACTGTCAAAGATGCAAAGAAAAATCATAATTAATATTCTTGTTTCATCACAATTGAAGCAAACCTAGTAATAGACACAATATTTCTGACACTGGGAATACATTCACTGAGGTCCATAGATACCAAGAATATGCAAATGACCTTGTAGAAGTGGAGCAATATTCCATTTACTTAGGTATGTATTGAGACTGTGGTTGGTGAACATCGGCCCCTCTAGGGGTGTCCGGGGGCATGCCCCCCCCTGATTTTTTTTTAAGTTAAATGCATCAATCTGGTGCACTTTGAGAGCAAAATAATAGGCTAGATCTATGATGAACTTTGTGCTCAAAACATAAAATTTACTAGACTAGTGCTTCCCAATCCTCTCCTCGAAGCACCCCAGCCGTTCAATGTATTTGTTAAATTCCACCACCAGCACACC
The DNA here is from genome assembly GCF_963971535.1 of Notolepis coatsorum. Classification (NCBI taxonomy): domain Eukaryota; kingdom Metazoa; phylum Chordata; class Actinopteri; order Aulopiformes; family Paralepididae; genus Notolepis; species Notolepis coatsorum. The sequence goes on from NC_140176.1 coordinate 58,388,362, forward strand.
TGATTCAACTTAACTAGCCCTTTATTAGGCCCCGTCCAAACGAGCGGTGGATTTAATGTAACCATGATTGTATGTGCACAGTTGCACTGTTCGGGCACACACAACTGGGGTTTTGCGACACTGCAACCACGGTCTTTGAAAACCGGAGTACAGGGTGAAGTTTTGCGCACATCCCGGTTGCAGTGGGTGCGTGTGGGCATAGCAACCGAGGTTATTCCCAGTGTTTACAGCAGAGCTGTCGCAATTATTTCCCATGTTCACGGCAGACTGTCGCAAACAATAGCAAGTTAGCAACCGAGCAGGGGGTTAGTCTCTCACCAGGGGCCGAAACTAGAGAGCGCCACCCGCCATTTGCGCTCAGTTTCTACGTTTGGCGCATCCCACTGAGACGTCTGAGCGCCGTGTGGCGGGCAATCAAATAGTCATGTGAAAACCGAAAATCATGATCCAATTCTTTAGCAGAGTTCTCACTCGCTGTCTCAGCACAGACATGAAGCGTGCACCGCGCACTGCTGCTACCCCCTCCCCACCTGTTTCTGTATGCCTGCATGTAAACAGAGGCTATTGCCTCCGAGTCACCGTGACGTTAGTTAGCACTGCTGCTGCTGCTCCTACCCCTGTATGCCTGCATGTAAACAGAGGCTATTGCCTCCGAGTCACGTGACGTTAGTTAGCACTGCTGCTGCTGCTCCTACCCCTGTATGCCTGCATGTAAACAGAGGCTATTGCCTCCGAGTCACTGTGCCGTTAGTTAGCACTGCTGCTGCTGCTCCTACCCCTGTATGCCTGCATGTAAACAGAGGCTATTGCCTCCGAGTCACCGTGACGTTAGTCTAGTCAGTGTGGGACCTTCGTGAGATAACGTTAGCTACCGTTACAAAATGACCCAGTCAACTATTCACTTAGTTTAATACATGAGGCATTGTGTAACGTTATCCAGCCGGCTAGCTACCGATAGCTCCAGACATCAACAAATCCTCCAGCAATAGTCCAGTGCATAATACCTCCGTTGGCTAGGTAACTAGTCACTACGAAATGTCGCAGTAAACTAAATAGTTCACTGAGGCGTTGTCCCAACGCCATCCAGCAGTAGCTACAGATAGCTCCTGGCATCAATGTCCTACAACAACAACATGCGTATTCGAGTCCCTGGTTTACATCGCATGAGTGAGGGCTGCTGAATAGGGTCCAGCTGTAGCTCAGGAGAATCCTTTTGCATGCTGAATGTAGCGTTTAGGGTCCAACTGCACCCCCGGAGAATCCTTGCTGGAGCTGGAGGCCACTCGAGTATACACACAGACAGTGGAGCTGTTTGCAGACAGCGAGGTGGCGATCACAAGTATGATTATATAATATATATATTTTAGTAAAAAAAAAAATTATATAAAATAATAATAAAAAAAATTTTATCAAAAAAAAGTTGGCAGGTAAGAAATATGCTTGGCGGGTAGATTCTTCCCATCTACCCGCCACTGGCCGGTGAGTCAAAAAGTTAATTTCGCTCCCCGTCTCTCACAGAGCGTGTAACGTGTGGAAAGCATGCAACGTGTGGAAGGATCACACTACCCCCCTTAGATCCTATCCGCGCTGAGCAGGCGCCCCGACCGAACTGTAGGAGTCACTGTTTACAACGACCCGGACCCACCCCGCCAGCTTTCCCACCCTCTAATACAGCCAATTGCATTAGTGTGAACGGCCAGCCAAGCTGGTGACAACGCCGAAGCTGTGAGCTGGATTCGAACAGACGATCCAATCCAGCGTCTCCGGTGTTGGTGACGAACGCAATCGCCGCTACCAGGGTTTCCGTTAGAAAAAATTGTTGTCGGTCTCCGTGACCTGCAAGATTTCAATCTACCGGACAAATGAGATTAATTCCGGTCATAGTTTAGAATAAAGAATGTCATCCTCAAGGCATGTAGATTTATAATATTATTACTTAAAACTAGGCTACTTTTGCGTATACAGTCATTAATTAATATATTCCAAATAAAATAAGTCCCTCGATACTCCGTGCTGCTGCTGACTTGAACTAAAATAGACCGCGTATGTGGGCAGTCGGTCCGACACTAAACAGCAGTCTGTTATAATCACATTTTTATGAGCTAACGAATTCCGTTATATTGGACATTTGTATTAATTATATCAAGCGAAGAACTAAGAAAGCAGAGAGACGGCAACATTATCGTGGTTTGCGTGACGACTCTCTCCACCTCGCAACGACTTATTTGCAAAGAGTATGGCGCTGCAGAGAAGCTGATTTAGCTGTTATTGGCTCTTTTCTGGGAACCGCACAACAGCGCCCCCCACCCAACATTGGCTGAAAATGGCCGAATTGGAGTACTGATGGAATACTGCATTGTGCCGTTGCCTCTCTGGCTCTGCAGCTTCACATGCACTCGCACACCCAGCACTAAGCTCTCGCCGACAACGTCGTTGTCATTATTAGAAGCAACGAGGAAACAAATGTAATGATCGTTTCGTTCATCGCATAGGCTATTTAATTTTAGCCTATTTTAATACAATTCAAATAATCAAATTGTGCTTAGACTCAGGGAATTATTTTCACCGGACATTAAGACCGGAGATATTAAATAAGTCGGACTTCAACAGATTTTGCCGGTCAAAAACCGGTAATTACCGGCTAACGGAAACGCTGGCCGCTACGCCACCTGACCGCGCAGGTCGATTCTGTTCTTAATTAATTCCTTTTTTTCTCCTTGCAAAATAATAAAAAAGAACCGATAAGAGTATCGATAAAGTACAGAACCGTTAAGCAGTATCGATAAGAGTAGTAGTATCGATAAAATCCTAACGGGGGAACGCTGACGGGACGCTGAATGTGATTGGACCAGAGTAGCCAGACAGACAGACAGAGCACTGCTTGCAGAGGAGACAGCGGAGAATTTAGAGAATGCCTGCCTGCCATACGCACTGGATATATTTTCCTTCCACTTGGTATCACTCCGGAATCACGTTTCAACCAAGTCACTAATGTAACGTTGCTGTCATGAGCCTGCGCTATGGTAGCCTACAAGTGATAAAATAAATAAAACATCTAGGGCTGACCTTCGAAGCTTTTTTTGGCAATCGAAGCTTCGGGGCCGAGCTTCGATTTTAATTCGAAGCTTCGAATTATTTTTTTATCTTATGTTGTGGGACTTGTACAGCACTTTCATAAACGTTGTTGTTTTTAAATGTGCTCTATAAATAAAGTGGGTTGGATTAATTAATTAAGTAGCCCCTTTCGTGACTGAGCCAACAAGGTTTCACTCGGCTGTGTGATTTAATTCAAGGTGGATCGCTGTTGTCGTTTGAACAACTTCAGATTTCATGGGAACTACCAATCCCCCAAATCAAGAATGTTTAAGATGCATGAAGTAAGATTTTGATTATTTGAAATATGGCCTGTGTAGACTAAACTATGCACAGAATTATGTCCGGATTCTACATGGTCCGGCAATGTAGACCTTGTAGACTCCACTACAGACCAATTATCAGTGAATGTTCATGCATTTTTAAGAAGGGCAACTTCCACAAAAAAACAAAGAACTCACCAAAACATCTCAGTAGCACCTTATCTAAATTGTATTTCCTATTTTGTTTATTCATCCCAGTATCTTTCTTTCTTATGTGTGGAATTCTACAAGGCATGTAGGTGTATATGTATTTGAGGATGATATCCTTCAAACAGGCAATAGTGATGATATAATTTGGGCAGTGCTGAGCTGGGTTACTTTCCTCCAGTGTATTTGTCCCCCGGCCCCACCCAATGGCCCCATGCGCGCGCGCGCACACACACACACACACACACACACTTACATTTAGTCATTTAGCTGACGCTTTTATCCAAAGCGACTTACAAGTTCTGTACGACAAGACAGCAAGAAGGGTACAACTCTATCAGCTGAGTAACAATGTTATCAAAGTGTTGCGTGTTACAGTGTAGGTTAGTTTATTAGGAAAAGTGCATGACAGTAAGGTTAGTCACGGTTAATTTTTCTTTTTTTTAATCATTTCAGATAATGGTTGAAGAAGTGAGTCTTTAGTCGACGGCGAAAGATTGGACGGGATTCGGCTGTCCTAACTGGGATGGGTAGTTCTCACACACGCACGCACACACAAATCGAAGTACATTTTTTTTTTTTTTTTTACTTCGATTTTCTTTTTATGTTCGAAGCTTGTGCCATCGAACGAAGCTTTGAAGCTTCGAAGTATTTAAGACAGCCCTAAAAACATCCAACTCGCACAACGACTCTGCAAACAGTTGCACGCGGGCCGCACTAACACTAAACTTTGATGTCAAGTAGGGGGCCGCAAAATATCATCCAGCGGGCCGCAATTGGCCCGCACGTTTGAGACCCCTGATGTACACCATCATCTCCTATGAAAAAGGAAGGAAATTTGCATTCACATTTCTCTCTTTTTTCCCTCTTCTTAAAGGGGAACTATCTTATAAATTGCCTTTTTGAGTGTTTAGCATTGTTTCCTAGCTATGTGAACTTATATTAATATGATCTATGTCTCAAAATTCTCATATTGGCGCATTCTTCCAATTCTCCTCTCACAATATTCACCCTCACTGAACTGAGTCATTTGAAAATGTGCGCGATATGTGATGTCAGAAAGACACCGCTGCATGTTAATGTTCAGGCGGCGCCGGCACGGCGCAGTGGTTTAGGAGCCCAGGCTCAAAACAGCTCGAGATCTTGAGGTAGAAAAATGCTGTTTTTGAGGACTTGATTAGAAATACAAAACAATGAATAAAAAAATATATATATATATTACAGGTGTTCCATAGACTCACAGGAAGTGTAAAAGTGCCCAAATAGTGAAAGAAATAGTAAAATAGTTCCCCTTTAACTAACAAGAGCAGCACTTTTCTTAGCTTCTTAGTACTATTGTTTGGATCTGGTTTTGTGGACGTCTCATGATTACATTTTGCATACACAATCACAATCATAACAGCCAATAATAACATTGTGACTCGAGGCTCGTTTGTGTGGGAGACGGAGGAGGGTACAGAGAGCAGTGTTTGCTAACTAGCAGCAGAATGTGCGAGAACTACTGGCTTATAAACTCATTTTTATGCCTCGTCTCCACTAGCCAGGGTTTAGCCGTGCTGTGGCCTGTCTGGCGCACAGCAAGCGTCTCCATTAGTCTTTAGAACCGGGCCAAACCCCGGCTGGATCCCGGCTGAGACAGACACCTTTCACATCCCAAAGCTGGCTGGGATTATTGTAACATCAGTTTCACTTGCGATAACCACAGCTGGTGGTGTGAATTTTGGAAAGGTTGCTTAGCAACCAGGAGAGTTGGATATGCAAACCTGGAGACACAAACCCGACCATACCCTGCTAGACCATGGCTAGCCCCAGCCAGGCTGAACATAGCTGATGGAGACAGACAATGTTTCCTGGATGAAGGCTGATACGCAGTAGTGTCGTCCGGAGCAGACTCTGGCCAGGCCCCAGCCAGTGTTATTGCAACAAGCTAGCTGGCAGGGCAACTTGTGTTCGCTGCCACTCATCACAGTCAAACAGCTTTTTCGTGTACATGCTTGCAGGGGGATCGCTTTGGAACAGAAAACAGAATACCAGAGTGGTTCATGAATGGTTCGGATAGTAGATATAGGGATCAAGCGTGAGTGGCAGCCACTGCAAGCCGTGTCGTCAGGTTGGTTGCCTGCTAGTTAAGTTAACAGCATTAGCAGGTTTGACCAGTTAACGAGTTCTTACTGATTTGCCTCAGGTGTTCTCTCAAGCTCAGAGATGGACTGTAACTATCTTCCATTTGGGACGGATAGCCCCACTTCTTGAAAAGAAGAAAAAGAAAGACATGGATAAAAAATGTATACCGGTACGTATGTATAATCCCCCTAACTTTTAAAGTTTTCAAAATGCATGACCTTCCCATGTTATCCAGGACTATAAAAACACTTGTGACTAGAGCTGCAACTAGTACTAACCTCAGTAAATATTAGGGGTGTAACGGTACACAACCACGGTTCGGTACGTACCTCGGTTTTGAAGTCACGGTTCGGTACGGGTTTTCGGTACAGTGGGGGAAAGTTTAAGTTTATTTGTTTGTCTTTCCATGTTCCACTCAGGGGTGATGCAGTAACTGTTAAGTAGGGCTGTCAATGAATAATCTACTTGTTAATTATTTTTTAAAGAAAATATATATTAGATCAGGGGTCTCAAACTCACGGCCCGATGATATTTTGCGGCCCCCTACTTGACAAAGTGTAGTGTTAATGCGGCCCGCGCGCAACTGTTTGCCGAGTCGTTGCGCGAGAGTTGGACGATTATGGGGCTGCGGCACTGCAGATCCAATGATCCGCACGGACGTTAGACGGTGTTGCACTCGCTACACCCAGTCTGTAAGCTAATAGCAGTCGCAGAGGCTCTGGCTAGTAGTAACGTTATCATGTTGTGATTTTCGAAGCAAAATAAATATTAAACATTCTCTTTTGAGACTCCGCCTCAGACTCTTATCCTTTGGCACTTGGAACTTACTGTACTTTAATTGCAGGTCTGCAGCCATTATTGCTGGATTATGAATAGCACCAACTTTAGCCAAGGTACCGTTAGCAAGCTAAGCTAGCTGACCTAGCTCGTCTCCCCGCATTGCCATTTGATAACGTTAGTCAGCTAACGCTAGTCAGTAGCTACTTGACTTAAATACGATTCACCGTGGGTGCATTATTGTTGATAGTCGGCCAGTGTCAGGTCCTGGAGAAAGGACAGGCCATCATCTGATTTGATGTAACGTTAAAGCGGATGTTGTTCCAACTAGCTAGCTTTTCAGCTGTTAATGCTACAGTATAATAACACCAGCAAGTGAAACACATCCTGTCCGAGCTCCCCGTCACACGCTCTGTCGGGGACAATGGAATTTAAGAAAGTGTATCTGCTGCTAAAATGACAAACAGCATCACACTTTAAAACACGTTGATTTTATAATCATCACTCTCCGCAGGAGATAAATGACGTCATGCGATCGGAGGCTAGAATTTCCAATACTGGTGAATGAATGGAAACTTTATTTAACAGATTGCAGAATGGGTACAATACAGTATGGCTCAATACACACAATTGTTAAGGGGATGCAGACCAGAGAAAGACTTTAGTCTTGTTTACATCAGGGTCCCCCATTTTCAATTCATAGTGTGGTCTTCAATTCATATGCCTTTTCATAGATAGATATATTTATAGACATTTTACAGCAGCAAGCATGCAAACTAAACGGATGTCCTGATGAATTGAAAATGGGGGACCCTGATGTAAACAAGACGAAAGTACTTCTCTGGTCTGCATCCCCCCAACAATTGTGTGTATTGAGCCGCACTGCACTGGTATCGGAACAACTCTAATTTTAATGCAACCTTTCCTCAAAATTCAGTGCTAAGAACCACAAAAATAAATGGAACGAAATCATCATATCAAGCTGCAAGCAGAATTATTGTTAAATCTAACGAGAAAAAGCAACCAAGTCCTCACTCAGTGGCAAGAAGCCATTCTCTCTGATGCATACATAATAAAATAATGTATGACTGAAGTGATGGAGACCATGTTTGAAGGCAAACAAAAGCAAATCCCCCTCAGATCGCACAGCAACCAGAATAACTGAAATACTGGCTAGTGATTAGATTAAACAGCTTTGTGATAGAATAAAAAAAAATGCACAGTGCATTTCCATAGCTGTGGATGAGACCACTGACACCACTGAGAAGCCTATGTTCTGCAGAACCGTTCATGTTCTGAAGAACTGTTCATGTTCTGAAATGTTATTGCTAAAGATTGAGAAGATTGGATCAGTTGTACTTTTTTTTGGAATACTTGAAACCCTTTTTTTGTGGAATATTTGATGCGGCCCAGCCTCACCCAGACTCTACCTCCAGCGGCCCCCAGGTAAATTGAGTTTGAGACCCCTGTATTAGATTGTGGGCATGGGCCTGAATGCGCTGCATGACGGATAGGAGACACGCAACGTCATTGAACTGAATAAAACAACAACCGCGACCACCATCCCTCAGGGTAAAACGTTATTGAATAGAGAAAGAAGAGTCATGCAGGTCCCTAAATACTATTTCCTGTTTCATGCCAAGGAAAATATATCAATTCATGTTTATCACACCTTGTTTGGAGGCGCGTTGCTGTGTATGAATGTCCGTTCTATATGCCGCAAACTAGGGATGCCCCGATCGATCGGCCGATAATCAGTATAAATATGCGATCGGTGATAATGCTTTATTTTCGCCAATCGTCAAAGCCGATCTAGTTCTGTCTCAGACACCGGGTGGTGCGGCGTCTGCTCATCCCTCCAGCCCCTCCCGCACGCATGTAAACACGGGTCTTCTAGTCTAGTGAGCAGCGTTTCCGTTAGAACATATTCGTGCCGGTCTGAGTGTCCTGCAATATTTCTATCACCGGACATATTCAAGAAATTCCGGTCAGAGTTTTAAACAGCAGTCTATTATAATCACATTTTTATGAGCTAACGAATTCCGTTATAATTGGACATGTGTATTAATTACATCAAGCGAAGAATGAGAAATTGATTTGCAGAATCAAATTACTATCTCTCGCCTCTCAAGTTAGTGCGATACGCTACCAGCATCAAGCTCCCGCCCTGCAGGCTCCCGCTGCAGCAGCTCTGTCACACGCACTCCCAAATGAATCTCGAGTCGACATCGCTTCACCTCGTTGTATCAGACACGTCACACATATCATAATGTTCAACTTCACACACAGCAAACTGTAGTTGATCATCACATTGCCTCGTTATGCAGAGAGGACGAGCCACGTGCGCGTAACGCATTTGTTAATTTCATTATAGGTTATAGCCTACATTTAGTTATAATCAATAATATGCATTACTATGTGACACGGCAGTCAACCAACAGTTGCATATGATTAAAAATGTCAACACTCACTCACCCCGTCTCTCGTTGTGACTATCCGTTTTGTACCTGCGACGGCTGCGAGAACAGTGACTTTAGTTGCTGGTTCGACTTTAATAGATCCCCATTGGAACAGGCGAGGCTCGCAACGGTAGCAGCAGACTGGGGATGCTCTTTGTGGTTCAATCAATAAATTAATAGTAAAAGTACGCTCGACATTTTTGTTTCTTTTCCGCGGGTGCCACCACGGCATCAGCGTCAGCGGTCTCTGTGACTTCAAGTTCAGAAGACTCATCTTCGTTGTCATTATTAGACCTGCTTGTGCTTGGTTTCATGAAATATTTACTAAGCTTAGCTTGTTTCGCCATCTCTCTCTCTTCCTCGTGTACCTGTTTGTCGTTATGATGGCCAGAGCGTGCAGGCTCAAAAAAAAAAAAAAGTTAAGTTTCACATTTGCGCGGCGCCATCCTATCAGAGTGAAGCAACAATGAAACTGAAAATAGAATTATTGTTTCATTCATCGCATAGGCTATTTAATTTTAGCCGATTTTAATACAATTCAAATAATAAAATTGTGCTTAGAGGAATTATTTTCACCGGACATTAAGACCGGAGATATTTAAATAGTCGGACTTCAACATATTTTGCCGGTCAAAAACCGGTAATTACCGGCTAACGGAAACGCTGCTAGTGAGACGGGACACGGGAGGTCGGCGTCTCCCTGAGCTAACGTTAGCTTAGCTACCGTTACAAAATGACCCAGTCAACTATTCACTTTTAGTTTAATACATGATGAGGCATTGTCTAACCGAACGGTATCTAGCCGGCCAGCTACCGATGGCTCCTGACATCAACAAACGCTCCATCAAGTCTAGTAGATGTGTATGATACCTGTTAGCTGTTAGCTCACGCTAGCGCAAGTTAGTTCACTGTTCAAAACGAAATGTCCCATTGAACTAAATAATTCACTGAGGCGTTGTATTAACGTTATATATCCGGCTAGCAGTAGCTACAGATAGCTCCTGATATCAATGTCTTATAACACTGATTCGATGCATATTCGAGCTGAGGGCTTGCTGAGCACAGTTAACTCTTTCAGTGCCACGCCTGGTTTTCCGTTTTACCGCTTGAATGCCACCATCGGCGCCAATGTTAACGTTAATATCGCCTAATCTATGTTTTAAATTATGGCTAATCTATGTTTTAAATTATGGCTATGTGTCTAATCTGCCCATCGCATTATCAAAGACTATTTTCCAGTCAGTGCTGTGAAGGCAGATTGTTTTTTTATCGCGTCGTTTCCGTTTCAGAGCAGTTAGAAAAGCCCCCGTTTTGATATAAAAAACAGCTCATTCTGGAGCATTCTATGAAAATCGTCTTTTAGTGGAATATTCCACAACGTTGATATTCGTCGGCCTTTTTATGAATCGTTTTCAAATAAACGCTAGATGATCAATATTATACGTGCATGCAAGCACATTACGGCCGCGCACTGATAATCGCTCCGTTGATTTCCTCACAGACTTTTACAGTGAAACCGAAAGAAGACATTTCACAAAACGGCTTATAACTTCATCAAACTTACTCCGATTATCCTACCACTGATAACATAGAGTCCTTACCTGACATCAGATGGTATCCAACTGGTATATTCCAATTCCTGATCACCATTCGAAAAAATCAATACGTGTATGGATCCAACGCGACACTGTAGATCTCCATGATCCGCGGGGATCTGAGGCTCCAGAATGAACTGTGGTAACCCCGGCTGGATCAGTGAACTGGAAAATGTGGAGTACCGGATTTTTTTCCCCATTCATTTTCATTGAGTCCATTCCAAAATCACTTATGTCATCTGGGAGACGACAGGAGGCGCTTTTTTCCACAGTGATCACCGGCGCAGCTCGGCTATACTCGGGTAGGCTCGGGTGATGCAATAATTTTTCAGATCGCAAAAAAATAATAATAATAATAATTCCGAGAAATCTCGTGAGTGGCACGCAACCACCTATAAAAAAACCCGAGAAATCTCGTGAGTGGCACTGAAAGAGTGTTAAGTAACGTTATACCAATAGGGTCCAGGTGCAGCGCCGGAGAATCCTGGCCGTAACTCGAGGCTACTCGAGTATAGGTCCAGCTGCAGCTCCGGAGAATCCTGGCCGTAGCTGGAGGCTACTAGAGTACACACAGACAGTGGAGCTTGTTGCGTGGTGGCGATCTCGCAGATAATACAAGTACAAGTCTAATTATATAATATATATATTTTATAAAAAATATATATATATAATAAGTTTTAATTTCTTTTAATCAAAAACGATCGGTATTGGCCGATATGGCTCACGACGATCGGTATCAAAAAACGTGATCGGGGCATCCCTACCGCAAACTATCATTAATTTGATCTCCGAGAGACAGCCCCTTCTCACCAATACTCCTCACGCACTGAGAGAGAGAGGGTGTGTGTGTGCGTGCGTTCGCCACACTATGATAATGAGGCTATGCTAAATTACAGGTAATCTCTCAGTGTTGTGCGTGGGCTGAACAAACATTGCACAAGTTATATTTTGGGAAGGGGTGACCTTGGGAGTTTTGAATAAAATGCAAAACAAATAAAAGTTCTGCACACGCGTTCTGTTGGTGGTTAATGTACCGTTGCATTCGGTACACAGCCGTACTGAACCGAAGGTCCTGTACTGAAACGGTTCAGTACGGATACGTGTACCGTTACACCACTAGTAAATATGCAATTTAACTGGTAAACAATTTATTTATTTATTTATGTTAATTTAATTGTGTTGTTTTCATTTCTGCAAAATATGTACATTTTGTTTGGTAAAAATGGCACTATGAACAGCAGGGCTCGAGACTAACACTGTGCCATCGTCCCGGGGACGATAAAATATGTATTTGGGACGAACAGAAATCCTCCCCGGGACGCAGTCGGTACGAAGAGGATTTTTCTTTTTACTTGGACAATGTCAACTGTGCTGACTTGACTGTCAGTGAGCATATCACTGTCACTGGCAAACGGTGCATGTTTTCTGAGTGCTCGCTTAGTTGACAGTGGCACGAGACCCACGAAAATATCAGAATGTTTAATAAAAGTTCCCGCGGCACTGGCCATCATCTCAGTCAAGGGAGCACTTGCAAACATGCTGCGCATTTTGAAGAGGATAACATTAAACAGGAGAAGAAGATGGAGAACAGACAGACTGACCAACAGGGAACTGCATCCAACCATAGTACAACCCCTGAGTCTAAGGTAAGGACACATTTAAATCACAGATGTTAGTCTATTCTCGAAGTCAACTTCCTGTCTGTTGTTGCTACGCAATTATGGCGTGGGGGAAAAATGAACTCCCGGTACATTGTTTACGCTTCATTTAGTGCAGAAAACGGATCGGAAAGCAGCAAATTAAACATAATCAAGTGTAATTTTCTTCAGTGAATCAAAATACCAAAGAGCTGCTGTGTGACGTTTTGTACCAATAACAAAATCAAAAAATTCAAGTTTTATATAATACCAGTTGAGGCATTATGGAGGAAAAAGTGGCTGGTGACTATCAAGAGGGCACACGTAGACGCAGACGGGAGAGTCGACCAAAGCAGACACTGGTCCCCCAAGTCAAATCATACGTATTAGGGGTGGACGGTATGGTCTAAAATGTATATCACGGTATAATTTGAAGCATAGACGGTAACGGTATATATCACGGTATCATCGTTTTTGATTAAAAAAAATGTAATTTAATTTTATATAATTTTTTTTTTTTTTTATAAAATATATATATTATATAATTAGACTTGTACTTGTATTATCTGCGAGACATCGCCACCACGCAACAAGCTCCACTGTCTGTGTGTACTCTAGTAGCCTCCAGCTACGGCCAGGATTCTCCGGAGCTGCACCTGGACCTATACTCGAGTAGCCTCGAGCAGAGCTACGGCCAGGATTCCCCGGCGCTGCACCTGGACCCTATTGTATTGGTATAACGTTACTTAACTGTGCTCAGCAAGCCCTCAGCTCGAATACGCATCGAATCAGTGTTATAAGACATTGATATCAGGAGCTATCTGTAGCTACTGCTAGCCGGATATATAACGTTAATACAACGCCTCAGTGAATTATTTAGTTCAATGGGACATTTAGTTTTGAACGGTGAACTAACTTGCGTTAACGTGAGCTAACAGCTAACAGGTAGCACACACGCCTCATCATGTATTAAACTAAAAGTGAATAGTTGACTGGCTCATTTTGTAACGGTAGCTAAGCTAACGTTAGCTCAGGGAGACGCCGCCGTCCTCCCGTGTCGCGTCCCACTAGACTACTAGACCCGTGTTTACATGCGTGCGGTAGGGGCTGGCACGCCCACTGCGCGAAGCCTCCTAAATAACTTTTTCCAGTTCGCACATATCTATTATCTATGACTAATTCGATCTATTTTTAGGGGCAAATTCGAGTGAAATAGTCGCGCTGTGGTTACATGACGTCATTGCTATTTTAGAGCTGCACTACCGGTTACACGGTATAGTCAAAATCCATACCGTAGAGCAAATTCATACCGTTTATACCGTATACCGTCCACCCCTAATACGTATGTCTGCTCTACCTGTTTCATAACAGGTGAGAATATTGGCTGTGAGCAGGGCCCAAAATTAGAGCCCGCCACCCGCCATTGGCAACCAGATTTTAGGTTTGGCGAGTGCCACTGCCATGTGGCGGGTCACAAAATAGTAATGTAAAATTATTAAAACTGCTGTGTGTTTTGGTCTTACGACAGGCCTAATTTGTGGCTTGTTTATCGATGACACATCCACTACTCTTCTGTCCTGACTGCCCGTGGCGCCTGCTTGCACTGTAGGGAGCTAACGTTAGCTTAATAACTTTAAATGGGTTACAAATAATGTGTTACTATGAGAGTAAGCCGGCCGCTAAAAAGAAAACCCACCGCGGCAGCGAGAGCGGGACCACCTAACAAAAGAACGTTTCGCAGAGCTTTTCCTATCATTTCATTATAGACAGACCATGAGCTGACTAAGCTAAGCTAATTAGCATTAGCTGCTAACCCTGGAAACGCTCAAAGCACCGTCAGTGAGTCCACAAAACCAGTTCCATTAGTGAGGAAAGGAGTTATATTAACGAGGCTTGACAACAGGGGTTCAAAGATAACTTCACATTTATTGGGTATTCGTTTCTTAATTATATCGCTTCATGCATTCAGGCTCTGTGTGTTGACATCCTAGTCTAGTGTGTGTGACATCTAGGCTTGGGCGGTATGACGGTATTAAGGTATACCAGGGTATTTAGAAATACCTACGGTATTGATTTTCAATACCGTCCGTCACCGTCAAAATCACAGATGCGCTTCAGTTTCTATAACAGTGAAACGGAGTTGAGTGTAGTGCACACACTGAGTGTAGTGCACACACGCGCCAGCAGAGGGCGAGACCGCTCTAGTGGAGCGAGTGGGTCACAACGGTGTTCACGTTTTACGGTAATGTTGCGACAGTGCTGTGAAAATACCGTAAAGCGTTGTGACGAGAGCAGTGTTGTTGTGGCGCAATCCGTCTCGTATTATATGTGAACTAAATTATTATATGTGAACTAAAGAGTACAAGGTTTACACAACAGCCCCCACCGCCTTTTTATTGTATTTGTACCGTCCTGTACTATCCGCTGTCAGCTGTTTATCTCTCTCTGTGAGCTACTGAGCTTGAATAACTAGCGTTAGCTCACGTTAAGTAGCGTTAGCTCTGCGGCTAATCTTAGATTACCCTGAACTAAATCAATGACTAGGTTATAAAGCATTCGAGTAGTTTTCACTGCACATAGAAGTAGCCAAACAACGGGAGCATTTCGGGAGCATATGACCAAAACCCAGGCAATTTCTAGCCCTTAAGGAATCAAATAGTCTGCCATGGCTATAGGCTAGATGCTAACGCTAAAACGGTGCAGTCTTCTACCGGTGCGGGACTACCGTTCTGAGAGCTGACGATTTGTTTACTTGGTAACACGTAACCCCCCCCCCCCCCGCGGATGAAAATGAAAGTCATACCGTCAAATACCGTGCACCGGGGTATTATAACATAAAGGTTTGCCGGTTTGAAAATAAGGATACCGCCCAAGCCTAGTGACATCATCAACTACGCGACTCAGACGGGGGCTCTCTCTCCCAATAGTATCAAGCTGCAGCCCCGCAGAACCATACTGGGGGTCTCTCTCTCGATTAACAGATTGCAGAATGGGTACAGTACAGCTCAATACATACAATTGTTAAGGGGATGCAGACCAGAGAAAGACTTTCGTCTTGTTTACATCAGGGTCCCCCATTTTCATTCATCGCTCTCTCTCTCTCTCTACGTTCAATATGATTTAAAGCCAAACGTTACAGTATAAATACTAACTGGATAGTTGATAAACATTTCATTTCATTATCTGAAATATTCTAAAAATCATTAAGTCTGCTATAAGCCATTATCCATTTGTGTGTGATTATTATTTTCTCAGTCAAAGTCAAAAAGAAAAACAGAAACAACACGTTTGTCATCGGTAGTAAATCAATGATTGTGGACTCTGATGAGGACATGATTGAGGAGGTTTAAGTTAGGTTTATAAAACCTTCACATTTTATTATGTTCCGTTAAATCCTGCAAAGAGGGTAGAGTGAGGAGTCTGATGATGTTTAACAGTAGGTTACAATTTAAGCTTAAGATTGAATTGAAATGTATTGATTAATCAATCATCAATGAATATATTAAAATAATTTGCTTAAAATTTTACTCTGGCCTCTTATTTAAGTGTATTCTTCAACATAATACCCCATCTACTTGAAATTTACAGATTTTTTTTAATATATATATTTTTTTGGCTGGTAAGAAATATGCTTGGCAGATTAAACAGAAGGTTTTGTAGATACAGTACTGAATTCTGCCATCTTTTTTATAATGTAAATTTCTCCACCATTTTTCATCGTATTGCAACACCGTTTTTTGCAAGACGTTCACAGAAAGGTAGAGAAACTAACTGCGTTCTGTTTTATGGCAATAACGTTCAGGTTTGTGAGAGATAATCCCAAAAAATAAGAGAAATAAAAAAGTAAATCCAGAAGTCAGATGATTGACAGGGGCTGGTGTGAGCTGGGTATAGGGATGGGAATCGAAAACCGTTCCTAATTGTCCGATGCCTGGAATCGCGTGCCTCCCCTGACTTTCGATTCCCTTATCAGTGCCAGGTTTTCAAAACAATAACATTAGCGTTAGCATGTAGCCATGGCAGACTTATTTGATTCCTTAAGGGCTCGAAATTGCCTGGGTTTTGGTCATATGCTCCCGAAATGCTCCTGCTGTTTGGCTACTTCTATGTGCAGTGAAAACTACTTGAATGCTTTAGAACCTAGTCATTGATTTAGTTCAAGGTAAGGTAATATTAGCCGCGGAGCTGACGCTAGCTAACGTGAGCTAACGCTAGCTAATCAAGCTCACAGAGAGAGAGATAAACAGCTGACAGCAGTTAGTACAGGTACAAATACAATAAAACAGCGGGTGGGGGCTGTTGGTTAAACCTTGTACTCTTTAGTTCACATATAATAAGAGACAGAGTTGTTGTTTACTAGTCAGTTTGCCAGGCAGTACCGTGGTGCAACATACAAATGTGTCCGTGTAGCAACACAAGCCAATACCTTACAGGACAGGGGCCCGGGGAGGGAGTGCTGTGTGTGTGTGTGTGTGTGTGTGTGTGTGTGTGTGTGAGACAGAAGTCAAGAGGAATAACGACCTGTTGAATGCAACTGCGGTTCAATAGATTCAATTAGTTTAAGATATTGAACTGTAGTTACATTCAACATGTCGTTATTCAATAGATTAAATTAGTTTAAGAATAAAAAAAAAAAATGTTTAAGAGAATCTCAAATACATTATTTTATTTAAGTGTAGGCTATAGTTAATGTTTTATTTTTGTACAGTTTTTGTATTTTTCTGACATGGGGGCTCAACAATAAATGACAATCAGAAATGTCAAGTTGCATGTTGTTATTCTAACCAGCTTAGTTCTGTTGCATTTCCAATTAATTTATTTAAATTATAAAGTGATCAGGTATCGATAAGGGAATCGGTAAAGAATCGAATCGATGAGCAGAATCGATAATGGAATCGTATCGATAAAATCCTATCAATTCCCATCCCTAGCTGGGTAGGGTCGTTTTTCAAAATTCGAAAGCCCTGAGTCTCTTCCTTCAAAAGACTACACTCACTTTTGGCTGTGCCACTTCCTCCTGTCAATATGCGCCGGTTTCCGACTCAATGCCCTGAGATTTATATATTTTTATATTTCACTAATAACAGTTAAAATAATTGGTAAACAAACGTAATGCTGAAAATACACTTTTACTGTATATATCGGGCTTAAGGTGAGACACTGCAGGTGAATAGGCAAATATACTTTTTTTGTTGATTTTGAGATTGTTATATTTTGCTTCCTAAACATGTCTTCTATGAAACTAGTGACAATAAAACGTCAATAGCACACATTTAGTTGTTTATTTTACTTCATTTTGCCTTATTGCATCCATAAATGTGCACATATTTAATGGTGAAGTGCCTCATTTGCATATATAAACATAAAATTCAGAAAACTTGCAATATATTTTTTCTTAGTTTATATGTACATAACAAACTGTTCTGAAGGTATTTACAGAAGGGTTTGTTGATATCGCATTCATACCCTGATTTATATCACATTTTATTCCTAAAAACATGGCGAAATATGGAATTTTACCATAAAAATGGACTGAAGAGTATTTTCTGATTTATGGAGTGATAAAAAGAGATATCCAAAATCCCCTCTGTAATAACCTTTGGCTCTAATATGTCAACAAAATGAAACTATAATTTTGAAAATGGCTTTATCCAATGTTCAGATTTCTGTCCTGGAATTATATGCAAATTAGTGCATATTTAAGTAGATCATGCCTCATTTGCATATTTAAACATACCATTTCAGAAAACTTGTAATACAAAAAAGTCTTGTCTTAATATAAGTAATCAACTGGGGAAGTTTCATTGTGATATCTATTAGTTAAATTTTGTACCCTATTCACCTGTAGTGTCTCGCCTTAAGAGGTTAACCGTGTGAGGCCCAAATTAAAAAGACATTAGCAACTTCAGAGGCCAGAGGGTGGGACATATAAACACATTTACTATCAAATAGCATTGTGAGGCTGAACAACAGGACAATTGACTATACATGTGCTTAACATTTTTTAAATAAACACTTTTTTTTAAATGGCTAAAAGTGATTTTGTAATTTTGCAACCGTGGGTCTCACAGGGTACTTTTAACCCTGTGAGGCCCAAATAAAAAAGACATTAGCAACTTCAGAGGCCAGAGGGTGAGACCTATAAACACATGAAGGGTGCCGTGACTGAAAAAAAAGTTGAGAAACGCTGGTATATGGTGTGGCTCTTTGTGGTACCACAGTCATTTTTGTGGCTCTTAGTCTCTGACTGGTTGGCCACCCCTGCTATAAAGTATAGATTTAGCTGTACAAAAAGCCACACGTTTGTTTACAAAAGCTGGTCCTCAACCATTATATTAGACGGGCCCCAGTGGCCGCGAAAGTGTTAAAGGCCAACTTGCAGGTTAAACCCTACTCTTCAATTATGGGTATCTAATTTCATTATAATTTTTTTTCCATTTGACGCCGGAAATGCCACTCAGAAAGGGTTAAAAAGGTACATGCACGAATAACATGCACGGAGCAAATGAAAAAGCTTATCAGACGCTAGCAGGGCCGTGACGTCACTCGAGGCAACTTATGCCCGTCCGGGTCATAGTACTACTGGCTATATGGCTCTGGCTAACGTTACCCGGCTAACGTTAGCATTATGGCTACTGCCGTGAACCATTTTAAATCGGGCCATGTAAAAGAGTTTGGGGAACGAGTAAAATGTGCAGGTCCTCTTCTCAGACCTGTGGGGCAAAGCACTGCACACATCATCATGCCGGCTAGCAAGCTACACGTCACGGCATGTTGATACGATAGCAGCCCCCTAGTAGCCCCACTCGGTGCATGAAAAAGTTGTCGACAATTATTTATAATCTTTGTTAATTATCATAAAAATGCTGTGCCCCCGAAATACAAAAAAAGCCCCCGAAAATCAATTAAGGGGGGCAAAAAAAGTCCTGGATTTTTTTTTTAAACCCTGGCTCACGATACGATATTATCACGATACTTAAGTCACGATATGATAGTATTGCGATATTAATATTGCAATTTATTACCTTTTCCTAACTGCAAAGTAGGTTTGTCAACATGTTTATCTAAAAAAGTTTTCAGTCTGTTCATCTCACTTCAATCATTTTTATAGCAGCAAATGGGATTTTCTCAAGCAGACCGATGTCAACACTAATCTGTGTTGCATGTACCTGACAAACTGAACTGTTTGTATTAGTCATATTCCAACTTAACTAGGGATGCCCCCCGGACCCCGGTTTTAAACGGGAACCGGTACTATATTAGAAAATACCGGAGTATTTATAAGCTCCGACGTCCTCGGTACTGCTATCGATACTCTAGAGAAATTATTATTATTATTATTTAAAAGTTGCAAACGATCTCTCCTCTCTCTGTCTCTGCATGAGAAGCGAGCCGCAGCGAGTCATTATTACACACACTCCTCGCGAGTCGCTCGCTAGTAGTGCTACACATACGGGTACTCCTTAATGAAAGTGCTGTCCCCGACGCCCGTGCTGAAGCGCGCTGCACACAGACAGCTCTGCCTCTGCATGCACTGAGTCGTGATGGCGGATAGAGCGAAGCGTTCTAAAGTTTGGATATACTTTACAAGGGTCAATGCCGACAACGCACGTTGCCACAAGTGCAACAAAACATTTGCCAGTAAGGGTGGCAATACGAGCAACCTATCAAAACATTTGTTGGCAAAACACGATATTAGTGTGCAGAAATGCGCCGTATTCGACTGCCTTGCGCGCAGTGGTCCATCTGCATCCACGTCCACTGCAGCCGGTAAGCAAAGATACGGAGTTTCCTAGGCTAATAACGAATTATTACAAATAGGCTAATAAACAAAATAATTGTTTAGCTACAAATACTACAATCTAAAAACGTTTTATAGATAGTCAAGCTGAGGCGTCAGCCACCAATGTGTCCCAGGCCAGTGAGCCCAGGGCCACCACACATCCTCCCTCTACCTCCACCACCCAAAGTCCCTTCACCCTAGCAGCTAGAGGAAGGATGACAGAGGATAGGGTGAACGAGTGTCACAGGGCTGTGACAAAGTTTGTTGTCAAAGGCCTGCACCCCTTCTCTACAGTGGAGTCCAAGGGCTTTAGGTAACAACTAATCATTCAGTGTATATCGTTTTTTTTGTATACATAGTTGTCTAACTTGTTTGTTGTTGTTGTTATAATATAAGTTATTATTGAAGCAGCTATTCCCACCACTCCACACAAATTTACAATAATTAAATCATTTCTAATCTTTACTGTAGGGAGATGACCAATGCTCTCAACTGCAAATATACCCCTCCCTGCATAAATTATATTTATTTATAATACTTATTTATAAAGTTGTATAAATAATAAAGCAATGTCGATTCTGTTCTTAATTAATTGTCTTTTTTTCAAAAAGAACCGATAAGAGTATCGATAAAGTACCGAACCGTTAAGCAGTATCGATAAGAGTAGTAGTATCGATAAAATCCTAACGATACCCATCCCTAAACTTAACTGAATGCACACGTGCGTGTACCATTACAGGTATTGAAATGAACAATGCAACTTCCTTATACAAATCTTTTTATAATATATTTTTTATTATAAAATATCGATACTTGGCATCCTTGTATCGATACAGTATCGCCACGCAAAGTATCGCGATACTATACTGTATCGATATTTTCCCCCACCACTAGTATACTCCCATAGCCGACAATGAACAATCTGCCAGGAAGTTAGTATACTCCCCAGGGCTGTACAGTGCGACATATATGTTGCACATGCTACCGAAAAATCGGTCTGTGCGATGAATGAATATACTGCAATAGCACCCGTGCGATAGATGTTCGGTTCATATCGATACTCTTATTTTGAAAATCATGTGAAAGGTCTCATTTCCGCACAAGCGCAGCTCCCGGAGCTCCGGCAGCCCAGCAACAGCGTGTGTAGATGTTACAGGCAGCATAACCAGAGTGCGCATTTTGCGACCAGGAAATAACTAAGGCTGCGGTTACATTAGGGCCAAAACTATTCGTTTCAGTTTCGTTTTTCAGAACGCTACGTAATGGCAGGCAAGTTAGACGTCGTTTTGTCTCCCGAGCACTGAGTTATGTACATGTAGTACAATGCCAAAGCAGTAGGTGGCGATGTAGTTCAAACATGAAGGCCATTTTCAACCAATCAGAAAGGTTGAACGCGCCACTACACTTCCTGCTAAAAAACAACAGTCCACCATCTTTAAATACCTCACGTGAGCCATTTTAGCAACGTAGCATTTATTTTTCAGCAATAAACAAAAACGGATACATTCACTGTGTGTTCTGCCTCTCATTTGTTGATGAAACAAAACCAACATCAACACAATTTACCACCAAGAGCGGATAGTTTAGTCTCACAAAAAGATCTCCGATGTTGTTAGCTACATGCTAATGTGAATGGCATTCTCCATGTATATAGTTAGCATCGAGGCTATTAACGTAGTAACGTTAACGCTAGTAGAAATGGATGAAAACTTTATTCAACAGATTGCAGAATGGGTACAATACAATTAGGGGTGGGAATCACCAGTTTCATCACGATACGATACAGAGTCTTTGGACAACGATACGATATTATTCGATATCACACAGTCTGCCACGATACGATATGATTCAGGTGCCTGCGATCGATATGAGACGATATTATATGCCCATTTAACACAATCAGTAACATTTAAATCAACAAAAAAAAAGGCAATGGAAATATCATTTGACATTTTTATTTTTGAGCTCTTCCAGACATTTAAATGAAAAACAATCTTGTTTTTAATACAAATAGACCTGTTCACTGTTTTTGGTTCATTTTTCTTTTTCTTTTTCGATATTAACTCTTTCCATGCCACTCACGAGATTTCTCGTGTTTTTTTATAGGTGGTTGAAAGCCACTCACGAGATTTCTCGGATTTCTTTTTTTTTTTAGCGATCTGAAATCATATTGCATCACCCGAGCCTACCCGAGTATAGCCGAGCGGCGCCGGCGATCATTGTGGAAAAAAGCGCCCCCTGTCGTCTCCCAGATGACATAAGTGATTTTGGAATGGACTCAATGAAAATGAATGGGGAAAAAAATCCGGTACTCCACATTTTCCAGTCCACTGATCCAGCCGGGGTTACCACAGTTCATTCTGGAACCTCAGATCCCCGCTGATCATGGAGTTCTACTGTATCGCGTTGGATCCATACACGTATCGATTTTTTCGAATGGTGATCAGGAATTGGAATATACCAGTTGGATACCATCTGATGTCAGGTAAGGACTCTATGTTATCAGTGTTAGGATAATCAGAGTAAGTTTGATGAAGTTATAAGCCGTTTTGTGAAATGTCTTCTTTCGGTTTCACTGTAAAAGTCCATGAGGAAATCAACGGGGCGATTATTCGTGCGCGGCTCGAATGTGCTTGCGTGCACGTATAATATTGATCATCTAGCCTTTATTTGAAAACGATTCATAAAAAGGCAGACGAATATCAATGTTGTGGAATATTCCAGTAAAAGGCGATTTTCATAGAATGCTCCAGAATGGGCTGTTTTTTTATCTGAAAACGGGTGCTTTTCTAAATGCTCTGAAACGGAAATGCCGCGATAAAAAAACAATCTGCCTTGACAGCACTGACTGGAAAATAGTCTTTGATAATGCGATGGGCAGATTAGACACATAGCCATAATTTAAAACATAGATTAGGCGATATTAACGTTAACATTGGCGCCGATGGTGGCATTCAGCCGGTAAAAAGGAAAACCCGGCGTGGCGCTCAAAGTGTTAATATCCTATTCACTGTCACAGAGCTGTATTTTGGCTGGAAAAGGCATATTGGGAGTCCGAAGGTGCAGTACCGGCCAGATCCTGTTAGTGGGGCTATCCCGAGAATGCACCCTCCTTCCCAGTCCCCACTTCTCTCTGCCTATGGCTCTGGGTTAGCTTGTTAGCTTACGCTAACGTAACGTTATCTTCAATCTTTAACGCGACGTGGGCATAATGGAGTGGCGAGGATTGCAAAGCAGGTTAGATGCATTGGACCCGTTGCGGAATAAAACAGCAGGGACATGTTTTGGGTCACAGAATAGGCACACTAGTCTTGCTCTAGTGACGCTCTAGACGCTACTGCTGTGTGCTGTTGATCCGAGCCGAGCGGATACGACACATGGGATTTTCAAAATAAGAGTATCGCAATATGAATCGATCTTTTTACGTTGCATCGATCCTATTTGATTATTGATAATAGATCGATATCGATCTGGATCGATGTATCGTCCCACCCCTAAATACAATACGGCTCAATACACACAATTGTTAAGGGTATGCAGACTGTTGTAGTTTGGACTGGGCTGGGCTCCTTATAACAATAACTTAACACATGACATGAGCTTTGTTTAGCCTGCAGCTACAGGCAATCTGAGGAGGACGCAGCTGATATCCTGTATAGCCTCCCCATATGGTGACGGGAGACAGACAGCAAATTATATTAATTATAGCACGATATTGCAAGTGACTCCCAGAAATAGTTCTGATGTTTGGACTAATGGACGGAGTCGAGGTCCAGCTAGGGGAGAATTTGGCGTCGGGCTCTACTGCGCATGGGCATGAACGGCTCCGTATCTGATCTGCGCAAATTACATGGCACTGTTGTCAAAACGAAAACACCCCGTCAGCGTTGTCGCTAGGAAAACACGTTTTCCTGCCAAAGCGGCGTTTCCTTTTAACTTGGACATGCACACGTAATCATTCGAAAATACAACGTTGCTGTTTTTCCCCAGTGTAACCATGGCCTAAGTCCCTGCCTTTCCCCCCCCCCCCGCAACGCGTCCAATACATCCAACATGCTTTGCATCCTCGCAGTGATGCTGATGCTTTCCCAGCGGAACACAAGTTGCTTAATGTTACACAGCTATGTTATGCACGTTAATTAAGCTATGTAACGTTAGAGTGCAGCCCTTTAGCTTTAGCTTGCTAACATTAACACTATGATCGCCGGGAACGAGTTTTCACGTCATTCCGAGCCATGCTCATTCTGCCGAAGACGCCGTAACTCGTCTTTGATGTCAATATTTCAAAAATCTGTCATCGAAATCATATTTCCTTTCCGGAGCCCTGAGACACAGTGCTGATCTCCTCTCAACTCTCTAGCGGTTCAAGAGCGCCATCTGGTGGCCGATCGGCAGATCGACAACCGGATATTAACCGTTGAACCGGTAGTACTCATCCAAATGTGGTCCGGTCACTCGCTATAGCTCCCGCGACTCCATCTTGAAACACTGGATAATAGATTGCTCGCCCTAACTCAATAAACAACGTTATTTGGACGTATATACTATTATACAACCTGGAAATGGATCGGGCATTTCTACATCCCATAATAGAAAAAAATCTGTTCCACGCTCATCTGCCAGCGGCGAGAGGAAGCCACGGTAAGATTCAGCGTTATTTTCTAACGTATTCTATACTAACTGATCTGATGAACATATGACCCACTCTGGATGAATCATCTAACGCTGCCCACGGAATTATAAACAATCCCCCGCCCATCCGGTCATCATCAGATGATGCGTAGAAACTTCTAGAACCACGTCCAGTTGAAACTTTTTATCTCACACAGATTCCTACCAAACTGTATTTGATCATCAATATAATGCATTTAGGGCTATAAATCACGTTCTGAAGAAAGCTGTAGAAAACGATAAAAACATACTTATACTTTAGACCATATTTTAGTATGAATATTTGAATGAAAAAGTTTAACGTTGCTACACCCTGAACAATACATATAGGACATTGAATGGGCCATAATAATGGCAATGTAGCAATAGAATTAAAAAAGTTATAGCCCTGCAAAGAAGGGGAACTTCTCCATAGACAAATAGAGCTGGCGAGGGATGGTAAATTATGAATTTAACCCATGGCGATTAAAGTGTTAAGATACGAGCCGTCGGAACAAAGTTGTTGTTGGAGTGAGGCACAGACGGAAGTGGTTATTTTTAAAAATAAAATACTGGTTTGGGAATAGCACTGCACAAGACCGCAGCAGACTACAGAGTGGCCCGTTCAGCCAAACGCACAATTGGAGGGGGGCTTCCCACTCTCCAAGGCATTTACAACAAGCGGTGCATGGGCAAGACTAAGAGAATAATCAAAGACTCCACCCAAACAACTGCCTCTTTGAACTGCTGTGGTCAGGCAAGCGATACCGGAGTCTCATGGCAAGCACAGAGACTCAGAAGGAGCTTCTATTAGGCTTGGGTGGTATCATTTTTTTTATACAGTCATACCTTGCTGACATCATACCCGGTATGAGTATTATGACTGTATGACTTTCATTTTCACCAGCGGGGGGGGGGGGGGGGGGGGGGGTTGGGCTTAACAATATACATAACGCTTATATTGAAATATGTTGACATTCTTTCAACCTAAAAGTGCACTTTCTTCAACCTCTAACCTAAATTCCATAGCAACCCGTGTTGCCAGTAAGTAAGTAAAAAAAAAAACAGTGCGCACGTTTGAAACAGATATAAAACGAGTCATACGGAACAAATAGCGTATAACGGAGGCTGAAATTAGACCAATGTGAGTCACAAACTCACGACAGTAGTACACAACTACACATACAGATGCATAAAATGTATTATGCATTGATTAAGTGATAATCAAAACCCAGCTTAAGTCGTTAAACCCATGTAGTGAATCGCGAAGCCAATACGCACACACACAGTCGAACTGGAACGGTTTACCAAACATACACTCCCAGCATTCATATCTTATATCCCATCATATCTTATATCCCAGCAACATAACATAACTTACCCAAACCAAGTCCATTTCAAAACAGGAACACGCGTGTGGCTCTGCTGAGCTCTGACTGAGAGAGGGACAGATAGACTGCCCTGCCCTCTGCTGGCGCGTGCTGTGCACTACAGATTTGGCGCACAGTCTGACGTCATGTATTGAGAATCATACCGGCGGGATTTCGAAATATCCTGATATACCGTAATATAGGGCTGCACGATTAATCGTTTTTTAATCGAAATCGCGATTTGGAATGATGCAATTATCAAATCGCCAAGCCTGCAATTAAAAAAACATTTTTTTTTTTTTTTTTAACCAGGAAGTCCCATTGAGATACACGATCTCCTTTGCAAGGTAGACCTGGCCAAGATGACAGCAATAACATTTGCAATACATCACACAGCAATAAAATGTGCGATACATCACACAAGAACATAATAAATGTGCATGTATACAATACATCACATGTCAACACAAAGCAGAATAGTCTACATGATAGTAAAAGTGTATAATACAGGGTAATACAGTAATTTTGCAGTTGGGACCCGACTACAGAAAGCAGCAACATTCTTCTTGTAATTTTTTTTTTTAAATATGTTATAATCGCATCGCAAATCGCAATCGCAATATCTGTCAGAATAATCGCAATTAGATTATTTCCCAAAATCGTGCAGCCCTACCGTAATACCGTCATACCGCCCAAGCCTAGCTTCTATCCCCAGGCCATCAGGATGCTCATAAACAATGATTGCTCAATGAACAATGATTGAACAATGAACAATAACAGGCCATCAACACACCCACAGCACACACACACTCACTTTAAATAAACAACACACTGTAGCACCCACTTTATATTTATATTATTGCTAAGGGAATTGCACATCTCTCATTCCTTATTGCACCTCACCACCACAAGGTGGCACCACAAGCTAAACCTCACCATTTTTGTACCAGATGTACATACTGTATATAGAGGTATACTGAACAATTGTTGTTTACACTTGTTAAAAAAAAGAAAATGTACTAATACTTGTTATTATCTAGCACTCTCGGGAGCAAAACAGAAAGAAACATTTCATGCAACTTATTCTGTATGACAAATAGTGATGCACGATATATCGGCCGCCGATATAATATCGGCCGATATGGCAGTTTTTTTACACATCGGTATCGGTCCGATATCAAGATAGGGCCGATATATAAAAAAAAAAAAAAAAAAAAAAAAAAAAAAAAATACATAAAAAAAAAAATTGTATACATGTTTTGGCCTTAAAGTTTCAAAATATCAGTAATTTCTGAAAATAAGTTACAAAAGTAAAAAAAGTATGCGTTTTGGAAAATAGCTCTTTATTTGATTATCATAAAAAAGTGTTTTCTATACAGAGATATCGACATGGGTAAATATCGGTATCGGCCAGAACAGCAATATTAATATCGGTTATCGGCCACAATTTTCACATCGGTGCATCACTAATGACAAATAATAAAGAAACTTGAACTTGGAGTAAGCCGACCGCTAAAAACAAAACCCACCGTGGCAGCGAGAGCGGGACCACCTAACAAAAGAAAGTTTCGAGAGGAGTGGAAGTTTGGAGCGGTGTTTCAGGAGACTGGCTGGCTACATTATGATGCTGGGCTGTAGTGATGAGTTGTTCTGTGTGCCGCAAGTATGTCAAAAAGAAAAAACAGAAACAACACGTTTGTCATCAATAAATCAATCAATAAATAAATAAATCAATGAAGCTGGAATCCATTCGTGACCATGAACAGAGCCAGTGTCACATTGACATCATGTCTGTGTCCCGGATTCAATCGGAGCCTCTCCTCTCAAAAACAGCCATGCCAGAGCAGAGGTGGAAACTGAGCTACACTTTCTAACAACCTGCCCACTGTACCAAGATATCAGAGACATACTTCCCATGAATTGCAAACACCCAAAGAGAGTTTGAAAACATGACAAATAACGGAAAACTCCCATACCTACTGGGTGGAGTACATCAATGTGCAACTGTACAGAAAAGGACATCCATCCAATGGAATACAACCACCATAAAGGCTGTCAATCATGCAAGTATTCCTGCACTACCTGTACTGTACTGATCTCTGTACATAGACCTGACAAACAAGCACATACATTTAAATACACTTGAAAGACTGCTGCTGTTTGTTAAAAATAATTATCCAATACACGGCAAATAGCTTTTTATATTTAATTATAGTTAATATAATTCATTTAGGACACCAAGTAGAGTAAATCCAGTGCACTGTGGCCATTTTCTTAATCCAGAAAAAACTTTTTTTTTTGTTTAACACAACCTAACCCTTGACCAATCGTAAATTATTTTCGGTTTTGGGGGACCAAGGTTTTCTTTGGTTGACTACAGCCCTAATGTCAGGTAGTTAGTATGCTCCCATAGCTGACAATGAACAATCTGTCAGGTAGTAGTTAGTATGCTCGCATAGCTGATGCTGATAATGAACAATCATGAACAATCTGTCAGGTTAGTGTGCTCCCATAGCTGAAAGCTAAGAGAGAAAGATGAGATAGAGCTAAGAGAGAGCTAACAGAGAGCCGAGAGAGAGATAGAGCTAACAAAGAGAGCTAAGAGAGCTTAAGGAAGAGAGCTGAGAGATATGGCCAAGAGAGAGAGCTAAGATAAAGAGGAGATATAGCTAAGAGATAGAGCCAAGAGAGAAAGCTGAGAGATAGAGCTAAGAGAGAAAGCTGAGAGATAGAGCTAAGAGAGAGCGGAGAGATAGAGCTAAGAGAGCTGAGCGATAGAGCTAAGAGAGAAAGCCGAGAGATAGAGCTAAGAGAGAAAGCCAAGAGATAGAGCTAAGAGAGAAAGCTGAGATAGAGCTGAGATAGAGCTAAGAGAGAAAGCTGAGAAAGAGCTAGGAGAAAGCTGAGAGAGAGCGGTGTGTGAGTAAAGGCAGCAGTGGGTGTTCTTTGACTTTGACTATGTCTAGAGCCATATGGAATCCGCGATCACGGAATCGCGGAATTGAGCAATAAAAATGGAATCAAATATATATTAAAAAAAAATTAACTTTTTTTTTTTTTTACTTTTTTTTTTACTTTTTATGTTGTGGGACTTGTACAGCACTTTGTTCAACTTTGTCAGTGCTGTAAAGTTTAAACCTTTTTAAATCTTAGACAAACAAAACACTTTGCTTTCATGAAATATTGTAAGCAGTCATTTGAGGCTTTATAAAAGCAGCACAATGAACACAAATCTGTCAGTGCCGAGTCCGACCTCATCTTAAATAACAAACAGCATTGCTTGTTGTAGTTAACAAAGAGAGGCAGAGTTGATTTAGCAAAAATATATATAATTTTTTCATTTCTTTTTTAATAATCAAATTTTATTTTCATATTCGAATCCCATGCTCATCGAACGAAGCTTCGAAGTATTTAAGACAGCCCTATTAAATGGACTGTTATATCTTATTAAATTGTGGACATTTATTCATTCCCACTTATTAGACACTATTTCTGATGGTAAAATGAGCGTACAAAGCAAAATACAGAATTCTGAAATATTAAAAAGGAAAAAACGGAATTTGAAAAAAAAATAAAATGGAATTTGGAAAAAAATTAAACGGATTTCATATGGCTCTAACTATGTCCGATATGAGCATTTGTTATGAATTGGCAAAGCACAATGGTAATTTCAATACAGCTCTCGTTTTCAACAAGAGCAAGTGTCATTTGTTCACCTCTTGCGCAACAGAAATTATATTCCGTTCTCACAGTCATGTCATTATAAAACGGAGCAATTAACCGTTTCCCTAACAAGAAAGCCATTGTTGGTACCACACAAAACAAACTAGAAACTATGGATTAGGCATCTTGGATCTGGCCAACAGATTTCATAGTTAACACAATGCCCGCCATCAGCAGGGGGCGCTGAACAGGTCTTTATTCAATGGATCTAGTTTTAGAATGCCAACCTTGAGTCCTAAAACTATTTTATATTATAGCTATGAATCTAATAACGCCATCGACTGCCAGTGAGTTGCTTCTGGTCAACATGTGTTTTTTCATCCGTACATTTCCGTTTTATACCGCTTTGTATTATGGTATGGTATGGTTTGGGTGATTCTTAGTGATGCACCGATGTGAAAATTGTGGCCGATACTAGGCTTGGACGGTATCCTTTTTTTCACAGAGAGAGATGGCGCTGCTCCGACCGGCTGCCTTTCTGTTCGCTCCGTCGAGACTGTTTACTTTTGTTAATATTTATAGTTTTTAGAGTTTTGTTCGTACCAACTAGGCCTGCCGCGATAAGCAATAAATCGATTAATTGCCGCGATAATTAAAATTAATGCAATGATTTTGACGGGCGCGATTAATTGCTATTTGCGCGTTTGTTTTAATGAGGCGGAACCAGTGCCCCTCGTCAGTCACTGTCCGTGTTGGGAGGCGGGCCGCTGGCTTTACTACAGAGCAGAGAGCACAGGAGCTCCGTGGGGCAACGCCACATAGCTTAACTACATTACTCAATAGTGTTGCTCCTGCTCAGTTTTTACGTTTGGCGCCTCCCACTGAGACGTCTGAGCGCCGTGTGACGGGCTATCAAATAGTCATGTGAAAACCGAAAATCATGATCCAATTCTTTAGCGGAGTTCTCACTCGCTGTCTCAGCACAGACATGCAGCGCGCACCGCGCACTGCTGCTGCTGCTCCTACCCCTCCCCACCTGTTTCTGTTTCTGTAACCATGTAACGTTAGTTAGCACTGCTGCTGCTGCTAATGCCTGCATGTAAACAGAGGCTATTGCCTCACCGTGACGTTAGTCTAGTCAGTGTGGGACCTTCGTGAGATAACGTTAGCTACCGTTACAAAATGACCCAGTCAACTATTCACTTAGTTTAATACACGAGGCATTGTGTAACGTTATCCAGCCGGCTAGCTACGGATAGCTCCCGACATCAACAAATCCTCCAGCAATAGTCCAGTGCATAATACCTCCGTTGGCTAGGTAACTAGTCACTACGAAATGTCGCAGTAAACTAAATAGTTCACTGAGGCGTTGTCCCAACGCCATCCAGCAGTAGCTACAGATAGCTCTTGGCATCAATATCCTACAACAACAACAACATGCGTATTCGAGTCCCTGGTTTACATCGCATGAGTGAGGGCTGCTGACTAGGGTCCAGGTGCAGCGCCGGGGAAAAGTCTAAAACACCGGAAAAGACGGAGCGGTGGGCTTCAAAATAAAAGTTTGGGGAAATAAATGTCTCAAAAAAAATTTCTCTAACCGGTCGCAATAATATCGCTTATCGCGATATTTTCGGGGGCAATTAATCGCCCAGCAAAATGTGTTATCGTGGCAGGCCTAGTACCAACTGTTGGTGCATTTAATGTATATGACCGTCAGTCACTCATAGACATTGGATTACGGGAAACTTACCAACTGGATTACTCACTGGACCAGCTTTCCGAACCGCATCAATGGCCTGAAGAAATTCTCCGGAGATTAGGACCAGATCCTTTGTTCCTAGATCCCAGGAAAAGAGGACCCAGACGACGAGGAAAGAGGGCTGGGATCCGTAACAGGCTGAGATCCAGACGCCACCGTACACCACTGCCCAGTATATTGCTAGCCAATGTACAATCAATTGACAATAAACTGGATGACATCCGAGCAAGGATTCAATATCAAAGAGACGTTAGGGACTGCAACGTCCTCTGCTTCACCGAAACATGGCTCACACCGGAGGTTCCAGACCACGCAATTCAACCAGCAGATCACTTCTTTATCCATCGCAAGGATCGGACATCAGAGTCCGGTAAACAACGTGGAGGAGGTATTGCCTTCATGTTTAACAAAAATTGGAGCGATCCAACTAACGTGAAGGAATTATCCAACCACTGCTCCCCAGAACTGGAATATATAACCATCAAGTGTCGTCCTTTCTTCCTCCCGAGGGAGTTAACGGCGATCGTCCTGATCGGAGTGTATATTCCACCGCAAGCCAGCAACAAGGTTGCGCTCTCCAGACTCCACGACGAGGTAAATAGAATACAAGTGGCGAATGTTAACGCCGCCATTTTAGTGCTGGGAGATTTCAATAGCGCCAATCTGAGAAAGGTATTGCCTGACTTCTATCAGCATGTGACTTGCAACACCAGAGGCGGTAACATCCTAGATCACTGTTACACGCAATTTAAAGGTGGCTACAAGGCTCATTCTGATAGTGGCTTTGGTAAATCAGATCACGCGTCCATCTTTCTTTCACCAAAGTACAAACAGAGAATTAAAAGTACTCCCGTAGTCTCGCGAGAGGTGCAGAAATGGGATTTGACGTCAGAGGAGACGATCCGGTCAGTGTTTCACTACACAGACTGGAATGTGTTCCGCGACACAGATAACATTAATGTCTACACGGAGACAGTGCTGGACTATGTTTGTACTAGGGTGAAAGAAACAATCCCCACTACGAAAATGAAAGTTTACCCAAATCAAAAACCCTGGGTAGACAAATCCGTCCGTGAAGCTCTGAGAGAGCGCACCAAAGCATACAACGACGGCCTAGTGGCAGGCAACATGAATGACCACAAGGTGGCGCGATACAACGTAAGGAGGACAGTGTCAGAGGCCAAACGGCGCTACAGGGATAAAATTGAACTCCAGTTTGAACAAGCTGACTCTAGAGCTATGTGGCAGGGGCTCAAAACGATGACAGACTACAAAGGCGCCTCCCTCAAACTGAACAGTGACATCTCCTTAGCAAATGACCTCAATACCTTCTATGCAAGGTTTGATGCTGGTAATAACAACACCAGCTCACAAGCCTCGGCAATGGGGGGGGGGGGGGTCGGCTGCTGATGGAGGCGCAGTGTTCAGGGTAACAGAGCATGAGGTGAGGCGGACCTTTAAAAAAGTGAATATCAGGAAGGCAGCAGGTCCGGACGGCATCCCCGGCCGCGTCCTAAAAGTCTGTGCCGACCAACTGGCCACAGTATTCACTGACATATTTAACCTGTCCTTAGAACAGGCTGTCATCCCCACCTGCCTGAAGAAGTCCACTATTATCCCTGTACCCAAAAAATCCAAGCCTGCTTGCCTCAACGACTACCGCCCTGTAGCTCTCACCTCCATAGCCATGAAGTGCTTTGAGAAGCTAGTAAAGGGCTACATCTGCTCCTCCCTCCCCATCAACATGGACCCCCTGCAATTTGCATACCGCCCCAACAGGTCCACGGAGGACGCCATATCCCATGTGCTGCACACAGCAGCATCACACCTGGACAAGAGGCAGGGGAACTATGTGAGAATGCTATTCATCGACTACAGCTCGGCATTCAATACCATAGTCCCCTCCATACTCATAGCCAAGCTCAGGGACCTGGGCTTGGGCTATGACCTCTGCCAGTGGGTCTTGGACTTCCTGACTGGCAGACCCCAGGTGGTGAGAGCAGGCAACTGCACCTCCTCATCCATCACCCTCAACATAGGGGCCCCCCAGGGCTGTGTTCTGAGTCCCCTCCTCTACTCCCTGTACACACACGACTGTGTGGCTCAGCGGAGTAGCAATACAATCATCAAATTTGCTGACGACACAGTGGTGGTGGGCCTGATCTCTGCCAACGACGAGAGGGCCTACCTGGAAGAGGTCAAGGTCCTGGCGGGATGGTGCCAGGAAAACAGCCTCTCCCTGAACGTCAGCAAAACAAAGGAGATGATTGTGGACTTCAGGAGGTCGGGGTCAAGGACTACAGCCCCCTCAGCATCGACGGGGCACCGGTTGAGAGAGTCAACAGCTTTAAGTACCTCGGAGCCTACATATCCGAGGACTTGACATGGACCACACACATTGACAGTGTTGTGAAGAAGGCACGACAACGCCTCTACTTCCTCAGGCGCCTAAGGAAGTTCCAAGTCAGCCAGAAGATCCTTAAGAACTTCTACTCATGTACAATAGAGAGCATCTTGACCGGCAACATCACCTCCTGGTTTGGGAATAGCACTGCACAAGACCGAAGCAGACTACAAAGAGTGACACGTTCAGCCGAACGCACAATTGGAGGGGGGCTCCCCACCCTCCAGAACATTTACTACAAGCGTTGCAAGGGCAAGGCTAAGAGAATCATTAAAGACTCCAGTCACCCGAACAACTGCCTCTTTGAACTGCTGCGGTCAGGCAAGCGATACCGGAGTCTCAAGGCGAGCACAGAAAGACTCAGAAGAAGCTTCTATCCCCAGGCCATCAGGCTGCTAAACGAACAATGAATGAACACTACACAACAACAACCACCAAACGCACA
This sequence comes from Notolepis coatsorum, assembly GCF_963971535.1. Taxonomy (NCBI): domain Eukaryota; kingdom Metazoa; phylum Chordata; class Actinopteri; order Aulopiformes; family Paralepididae; genus Notolepis; species Notolepis coatsorum. The sequence continues at coordinate 58,422,591 of NC_140176.1, forward strand.
TAGCACACACATCCACACGCACACACTCACTTTAAACAAACACACTGTAGCACCCACTCCACACACTTTATAGCACACACCCACTTTAAACAAACACACTGTAGCACCCACTCCCCACACTTTATATTTATGGATGAAGGATTGCACTACAACTCGTACACCTTACTGTAAATTGTACCTAAAATTGTACCTCATCCCATTTCTGCTTTGCACTAGATAGTACTGTACATTAGTACACTGCATAGTATTGTGTATTGTATATTATATGGTAACTCAGAACATTGTACATATGTCTATACCGAACACTGTGACCTCATTTTTCTTCTTCTAAATTCATGCTATATTATGTTATTATATACTATCTTGTCTAGCACAGTCTCTGGAGCGTAACAGTAAGAAGCATTTTGTATGAAAGTATTCTGTACTTCTGTATGACAACTATTAAAGAACTTGAACTTGACACCGGCAAACCTTTATGATATAATACCCCGGTGCACGGTATTTGATGGTATGACTTTCATTTTCATCAGCGGGGGGGGGGGGGACCCGTTGTTACCAAGTAAACAAATCATTGTCAGCTCTCAGAATGATAGTCCCGCACCGGTAGAAGCCTGCACCGTTTTAGCGTTAGCATCTAGCCATGGCAGACTATTTGATTCCTTAAGAGCTAGAAATTGCCTGGGTTTTGGTGATATACATTTACATTTACATTTAGTCATTTAGCTGACGCTTTTATCCAAATCGACTTACAAGTTCTGTACGACAGCTCCCGAAATGCTCCCGTTGTTTGCCTACTTCTATGTGCAGTGAAAACTACTCGAATGCTTTATAACCTAGTCATTGATTTAGTTCAGGGTAATCTAAGATTAGCCGCAGAGCTAACGCTAGTTAACGTGAGCTAACGCTAGTTATTCAAGCTCAGTAGCTCACAGAGAGAGATAAACAGCTGACAGCGGATAGTACAGGACGGTACAAATACAATAAAAATGCGGGTGGGGGCTGTTGTGTAAACCTTGTACTCTTTAGCTCACATATAATAAGAGACGGATTATTTGCTTGCTCCACCAGTTATTCCACAACAACACACCAACTCTCGCCACAACGCTTTACGGTATTTTCACAGCACTGTCGCAACATTACCGTAAAACGTGAACACCGTTGTGACCCACTCGCTCCACTAGAGCGGTATCGCCCTCTGCTGGCGCGTGTGTGCACTACACTCAAAACTCCCGTTTCACTGTTATAGAAACTGAAGTGCATCTGTGATTTTGACGGTGACGGACGGTATTGAAAATCAATACCGTCGGTATTTCTAAATACCCCGGTATACCTTAATACCGTCATACCGCCCAAGCCTAGCCGATACCGATATTAATATTGCTGTTCTGGCCGATAACCATATTTACCAATGTCGATATCTCTGTATAGAAAACACTTTTTTATGATAATCAGATAAAGAGCTATTTTCCAAAAACGCATACTTTTTTTTCTACTTTTGTAACTTATTTTCAGAAATTACTGATATTTTGAAACTATTTAAGGCCAAAACATGTATTAAAAAAAATATATATATATTTTTTAAATATCTGCCCAATCTTGATATCGGGCCGATACCGATGTGTAAAAAAAAAACTGCCATATCGGCCGATATTATATCGTGCATCACTATTCTGAGTAATTCCAGGAAAAGACGAGAAAAAGGCATTTTAGTGTAATCCAGTTATCACGTTGTAATTTTTCGGCTGATTATCTAATCCTGAAATCAACGCTTGAGCATCATCATTATGTCTCCTTGTGCATACATGAAATGGCCCTCGTAGCGGGGCCCTCGTAGTTTTGATATATTGAGCTTTAAACTAGGGATGCACCCAACATTCGGCCACCGGATATTATCGGCCGAAAATGGTTAAAACAGCTCTTTCGGCCGAAAGGGTTTTAGCACCGAAAATATATCACAGAATGTCAAAGAACAGGGATACGTAACGTTCGTAACCGAAAGTGTTGTTGTGATGACGTAATCAAAACGTGTAACGTGAGCAGCTTGGCAACTCTTCCTGCATTCTGCAGCCTGTGATAACTAACTCCTCTTGGGAGTTGCGCTGTTTCTATGTAAACTCCGCGACCGCGAGCAACGCATCCAATAAATGAGTCTTTAACACGCTTTATATCCTCGCCATTACTATATGCCTGTCACGGTTTAATTTTTTTTAACTAACGTTAGCGTTAAGCTAGCTAACGCTTCCATTCCTCGTTGACCCGTCTCTCGTAAGCCATGTCATCCCCCGCTAAGAGTCATGGGAGATGTAGTAAATACAACAGTCCTGTGTGTGTGTCTTTATGCAGATCGTTATGCAGTTTTAAAGCACCTTGGTTTTGTTCTGAATGCACTTTGTTGTAGTTATCCTACAGAGAAAAGAAAATGCACTTGACTTTAATGCACATTTTGTTGTATGCAAAGAGAAAATGTTTAAATTGTACAATCTTTCAGCAGTCAGTCTGGAATTAATGTATGCATTCAAAAGTGCTGAATAAATGTTTTATGGGCCCATAATAGTGATTATTAATATTATTTAAGTTAAGTTTTGCCATAATCACGTCTTTTGCCATAATCAGGTAGCTGGAAAAAAAAAGAAACATATATATTTATATTAATCATTTTCGGCATTCGGTTTCCGGCATCGGTTTCGGCCAAGAATTTCCCATTCGGTGCATCCCTACTTTAAACTTTAATTAACAGGGCTCTACAGTGCGACCAAATTGCTCGCATATGCCCCTAAAAATATGTGTGTGCGAACCGTAAAAATCAATTACGCGCACGCTGTGCGAGTACAGATTATAGCCTCTCGTCTTTTTTTTCCTCCGCCGCAAGATTGTTAAAAAACTACAAGTCCCACATTGCACTCAAGCCAACGGTCCAATCACAGTAGAGTGACGTGACTGGTTTCATGAGAAAGAAAGCAAATGACCAATCGGAAGCTCTCATTTGGCTTGTTTACTTCCTGAAACGCCACCATTGCGATATGCAAGAGTTTCCCCGAGACATGTAACTTCTAGTCTTATCTAGGGATATACCAGTTCCGTTGGGAACCGGTTCCTAATTGGCCGATGCCTGGAACCGTGTGGCTCCTGTGACTTTCGATTCCCTTATCGCTGCCTACAGTTGCGCAATAACGTTACGTTAGCATGTAGCCATGGCAGACTCTATTTGATTCCTTAAGGGCTCGAAATTGCCTGGGTTTTGGTAATATGCTCCCGAAATGCTCCCGCTGTTTGGCTACTTCTATGTGCAGTGAAAACTACTTGAATGCTTTAGAATCTAGTCATTGATTTAGATCAGTGTGAGCTAAAATTAGCCGCGGAGCTAACGTGAGCTAACGCTATTTAATCAAGCTCACAAAGAGAGATAAACAGCTGACAGCGGATAGTACAGGTACAAATACAATAAAACAGCAGGTGGGGGCTGTTGTGTAAACCTTGTACTCTTTAGTTCACATATATTGAGAGACGTGAGTGCTTGTTTACTAGTCTCTGTAAGCCAGGAAGAGTGGTGCAACATACAAATGTGTCCGTGTAGCAACACAAGCCAATACTTTAAAGGACAGGGGCCCGGGGAGGGAGCTCTCTCTCTGTGTGTGTGTGTGTGTGTGTGTGTGTGTGTGTGTGTGTGTGTGTGTGTGTGTGTGTGTGTGTGTGTGTGTGTGTGTGTGTGTGAGAGAGAGAGTGTGAGTGAGAGACAGAAGTCAGAGGAATAACAACCTGTTATTCAATAGATTAAATTCGTAATAATAATAATAATAAAAAAATAAATACATTTTAAGAGAATCTCAAATACATTATTTTATTTAAGTGTAGGCTATAGTTAATGTTTTATTTTTTACAGTTTTTGTATTTTTCTGACATGGGGGCTCAACAATAAATGACAATCAGAAATGTCAAGTTGCATGTTGTTATTCTAACCAGTTAAAACCCGACGCTCTGCATCTTCTGGCCGCCTCAGACCTACTCCTATCCGAGCTCCGGGAGGGTCATCAAAGAAAAGTCGCCTATTCTCAGTCCTTGCCCCACAATGGTGGAATGAACTACCCACCCCAGTTAGGACAGCCGAATCACGTCCAATCTTTCGCCGTCGACTAAAGACGCACTTCTTCAACCATTATCTGAATAAAAAAAAATATATCTAACCCTAACTAACCGTACTGTCATGCACTTGTCCTAATAAACTAACCTACACTGTAGCACTCAACACTTTGATGAACATTGTTGCTCAGCTGATAGAGTTGTGCCCTTCCTGATGGCTTGTCGTACAGAACTTGTAAGTCGCTTTGGATAAAAGCGTCAGCTAAATGACTAAATGTAGTTCTGTTGCATTTCCAATTTATTTATTTAAATTATAAATTGATCAGGTATCGATAAGGGAATCGATAAAGAATCGAATCGATAAGCAGAATCGATAATGGAATCGTATCGATAAAATCCTATCAATTCCCATCCCTAGTCTTATCAAATACAAATATATTTTAGAACACCTAGATTTAGCAATAGTAATATAACGTTAATGCAACAAAACGAATGCCTTGCTTTGTTAATCATAACGTTGATGCAGTAGCGTATGCCGTTGTGTTGACTGTAACGGACATGATAACAACATAACACTGTGTACACATTCAAATTGCGTTAATCGATTCTAACATTTTCAAATCGATGCAGTTGAATTTCCCCCTTAGGATCGATGCATTGTTACACCCCTACACCAAAGTAACTGGCCCACTGTGTGTGTACTAGGCTTGGGCGGTATCACTTTTTTCATACCGTTATACCTTGATTATATAATACCGCGGTGTACGGTATTGAACGGTATGACTTTCATTTTCATCAGCGGGGGGGGGGGGGGGCAACCCGTGGCAACCCGTGTTACCAAGTAAACAAGTCGCGGAGATGGCCAGCTAGCCCGCAGCATCCGAGTGCTACTATCATTAGCTCTCAGAATGGTAGCCAGGAGCCCCGCAACACCCTAGTACTAGTAACGTTAGTATTGTGTATTCAAAAACGCACCGGACTGCGACGTAACGTTTTACCGTTTATTTGCTTGTTCCACCAGTCCACAACAACACACACTCGAGTCGTTACCACAACGTTTTACGGTATTTTCACAGCACTGTCGCAACATTACCGTAAAGCGTGACCACCGTTGTGATACACATACACAACAGTTAGCTCTCAGAACAGCCAGTTAGCCCGCAGCAACGGTAAGCGTGTCTCGACTCCTGTGTACTCCTCCTGTGTATAGAGAACCAGCTGCCTCGCTCCACTAGTGACTCGAGGACTGGTCTCGCCGTCTGCTGGCGCGTGTGTGCAGTGCACTACAACCAACCACTATTAAAACAACGTTTCACTGTAATATAAACTGAAATGGATCTGTGATTTTGACGGTATTGATTTTCAATACCGTCGGTATCTCTAAATACCCCGGTATACATTAATACCGTCATACCGCCCATGCCTAGTGTGTACAGCTAACTTGGCTAGCGTTATGAACAGCAGAGGTGGGCAATAGGGTCCAGCTGCAGCACCGGACGGCCGGAGTGCAAGCGGTGTGACGTAATTGGCAGACTCGACTGTCAATCAATGGTCTACCTGACACGCAAACTCAAAAACAATGTTTCTGTACTGGAGGTGTACAGTATTTCAATAGTGGAGGTGTACAGTATTTCAATAGGCAACCCTGAAAGGATTATTTATCTAGAAGAGCAACACTAGCCAAAACATAGGCATTGTATGCATAAAAGGGGCAAAAGCTAAAGTTAAGTGACTGTTACTTTTGTAGCAGTAGTTTGATTTGATAGTTTATTTGATAGGGACAGCACATGTTAATGAACATCAAGTACAAAATACAAAATGTAAACATGCAGGGTTGTAGCAAGAGCTAATTTACACACATGCACGCACAGTATAAATATACATTAAAAAAAAAAAAAAAAAAAAAAAAAAAAAAAAAAATCTTTTACTTGAAATATTTTCACTGCTCCTAAATATTTTTGGGTGCTCCTAAATTTCTTTGTGTGCTCCTAACTTTTCTCATTTAGGAGCACCTGTGCCCCTAGTGAAAAAGGTTAGCGTAGAGCCCCGATTAAGTATATTTTTTTGGAACTCACAACACGCAACCTAAAACCCCTTCATCTCCCAAACCGTTCCTGCAATTGTTTTATGTTGCATGATGATCATGAACACATTTATTATGTATTGTATTTTTTATGTTTAAATATCAACATTATCTGCCCACCCTCAGTACATTTACTATCAATATAATATACTCTGACTTCATCTGATCTTTCCAAACGCACACACACACAAAGAAGGGAGAATGCCTGCCTGAAGTAAATCCATTTATCGCACAGACCGATGTTGCTGTAGCACGTGCAATATATATCTCGCACTGTACAGCCCTGATAGCTAATAAAAGAAATAACGATCATAAAAACGAGTGAACTCGTTATTGCCGTTATTCGATTGGCGGGCAATAACGAGTTAACTCGTTCTTGGCGCAGAATGTTTTGTCATTGCAAAACAAGCTAGACTTTTCCGCTCAGCTTCTTGTTAATATTCTGCACTGACACAACAGCCACCGACTCAGTCCTGGAGCGCTCATGAATCCATTTATACAACACCATTTCTAATCGACTCCCCCAAGCCGCGAGAACGGGAATTAATGTATTCTAATAAGGAAAGTGGGTCTGAATGCAGAGGGCTCGTTTGATTTAGCAGCAGCATGGGGAGGGGGGGCTCAGTCTGAAGGAGAGCCACCCCGCATTCTGAAATGCCCCCATTGGAATGGGAGACATGGTGGCCTCGGATGGCTTCTTAAAAGTCAAAAATTGTCTCACCTTCTTCGAATGAGGCACATGCAAGCATGCGCAAAATCAATGAAACAATGGCAGCTCACATCATTTCATGCATGGAGACATTTTCCAATTAGGTCCTCCCCGCCGGTACGCTTGAAGCCTTTTTACAACGCATCCGCGTTTCCGGGTTCCCGTTTTGCGCTCTGATTGGCCAGGTCATGTGACATGAGTGCCAATCGTGGGACGGCAAGTTTCTACACTGGTTAAAGGATAACTCCACTATTTTGGGAAATTAGCTTATTTAACATCTTCCCTGGAGTTAGACAAGAAGATGCATACCTTTTTTGTCTCTGTGCGTGCATTTTAGCTTTGGGAATAGATGCTCCGTTAGCATAGCTTAGCTTCATCACTGGAAGTGAGGCAGGACAGTAGCCTTACAGTGCCTTACAGTGTATTGCAAGGTCTGACATTGACCAAACTTGATATGCATGACCTTGGTGGGCTCTAGGTCAACTCCTGAAAAGGGGGTCAATGTCAGACCTTGCAATCAAAAGTTAGGGGCGCACTGAAATTATGGCAAGGGTTATTAGCCCCCTAACTTTTGATTGCAAAGTCTGACATTGACCCCCTTTTCAGGAGTTGACCTAGAGCCCACCAAGGTCATGCATATCAAGTTTGGTCAATGTCAGACCTTGCAATACACTGTAAGGCACTGTAAGGCTACTGTCCTGCCTCACTTCCAGTGATGAAGCTAAGCTATGCTAACGGAGCATCTATTCCCAAAGCTAAAATGCACGCACAGAGACAAAAAAGGTATGTATCTTCTTGTCTAACTCCAGGGAAGATGTTAAATAAGCTAATTTCCCAAAATAGTGGAGTTATCCTTTAAGCTTAGGCACTCTTCGAAGTTGGTTACGGTTAGAGTTTGTCTTAGAGCGTGACGGCAAGTTCTTTCGCCGGTTAAGCTTAGGCACTCTTTCGAAGTTGGTTAAGGTTAGAGTTTGTCTTAGAGCATGGCGATAGAACGGCAGGTAGTTTGCAGGCTGTTCGACGCGGAAATGGGCAAACACGCTATTGGGCGCACATGTCACATGACCTGGCCAATCAGAGCGCCGGAAAGCGGATGCGTTGTAAAAAGGCCACACACGCCGCCGGTACACACACATTCTGTGAAGACTACTCAATTCAGCTTTCAAAACAGGAAGCTTTAGAAGGGGTGCCAAGGAGAGAGGAGAGAGACAGTGCTCAGACGAGGTCGCAGCAAACGGCCCCGTCTCCTCCGGATTTTCAACCGGCTGCTTTCTGAAAGGTACGACCTGGATAACTTTTAAGCCTCCCATGGAGCACTGACTCACCTTTTACGGGCGCGGCCGCAGGTCCACTGCGGCCCTGAGAGTTGGCCCCCGAGCCGGGGGTCCGAGTTAGTCCCGACGTTGTGCGGTTAAATCCCCTGAAACCTCTGCGGGACACGTCTCCTCCACCCGAGGGGTGCTGGGACAGCGTCCGTGGTCTAAAGTGCCTCCAGCGGCATGACTTAATGTTCAACAGAATCCGACCGACGTCCACGGACGGCGACGAGGAGGAGGAGGAGGAAGGAAGCTGGGCGCCGATCGGGTCCGAGGTATTGGTTTCTGAGGTACTGGCGTTCGAGCCGCGGAGCGGAGAGCTGGGAGACGACGAGGCGAGGGGCTCGGGCTCCGGGTCCGAGTCCAGACTGTGAAAGACGCTGTCCAGGTCCGTGTGCGCTCTGTCCAGCAGGACCCTGTAACACAACCCATGAAGCGTTACAAACACGTATAGGGACACAAGTCATTTTCTCTACACGACTCCGTGAGGCAGGCTGGAGGTGGTACACTTGATAAGATAACAATAACTCCATGTCATCTGGTGCAGACAGTATTCTAATACGGGCTCCCGGGAGGCCCAGTGAGTCCAATCTCATGTGTGCCTGGCTGCGCAAAACACACCGGCTGACCAATTTCATCTCAACAAACAACTGCGGCACCGAGGCGCTCGCCTCAAGTCACAACGCGCTTTATTCAATCTACAATGTAATTTCCGTTAATATAACAGGCAGTGCGCACAACCGTCCCCGTCTGAGTGGGTATAGAGGTGGGGTGGGTCGAGTCTCTATATAGTTTATTTAGTTTTTTTCACTTTTTTCTCCTTTTTCTGTGATTTTTCTCCCCATCCCAATTTTACCTCTCGTGCCAATTCTCCCTCCCCTGTCTTTTTTTTCTCTACTTTTTCTCCCATTTTTCTATTTTTCTCCCATCCCAATTTCGTATCGTCCAATTCTACCCTCCCCTGTATCGAACGTTGTTAGGCCATGCCTCCCACAAGCCGGCTGCAATGTGGACTAAGCCTTACATCACGTGTCCCCTCCGGTACTCGAGGAAGCAGCAGTCGCATCTTCTCACCTGCACAGCGCGATCTCTCAGCGTCGGGGGTCTGCGTTTGGAGGGCAGGCCGCCCCCGTCGCTTCCTGATTCTCCTGCGCAGGCGCACCAACCGACCTGTAGGAGTCGGTCCACAACGTCCGATCCCCACCCATCAGCTTCCCACCCCCTAATACTGCCAATTGTATTAGTATGAACGACCAGCCAAGCTGATAGCAATGCGGAGAGCTGGGCTCGAACCCAGCGTCTCCTACATTGGTGGTGAGCGCCTTGCCCACTGCACCACCTAGCCGCCCCCTCCCTCCCCTGTCTTGAACGTTGCTCGCATATGCCCCCCACTGGTCGGTTGTAGGGAGGATAGAAGCCTTGCATCACGTGTCCCCTCCGATACACGTGAAGGCAGCCTGTCACATCTTTTCACCTGCCAGCGCGGACTCTCATTGGCGAGGTGTAATGTGTGGGAGGCTCACACTACCCCCGCCATTTCCTGTCTCTGCTGTGCAGGCGTCCCCCAACCGACCTCTAGGAGTCGCTGTCCACAACGTCCAGATTACCACCCATCGACTTCCACCCGCTAACTCTGCCAATGAGTTAGTATGACGGCCGGCCCAAGCTGGAGGAAACGCAGACAGCCGGAGTCGAACCCGGTGTCTCTTGCTGCGCCACCCAGCCGCCCTAAGTCTCTATATAGTTTCTATACATCAGAGAGAGAGAGAGAGAGAGAGAGAGAGAGAGAGAGAGAGAGAGAGAGCCCGTGAACTCACCTGCCCCCTCTGCCCATGCGGCGCCGTGCCAAGCCTAGGCAGCGTCGTGGCACGGTCAATGAGGTGAGACAGTAGCGGAAGCGCGGGTCGCCCAGCCCGCCCTCCGATGCGCTCACCCAGGGCCAGTTGCCGCTCTGGTCCAGGCGAGACTGGGAGGGGGGGAATGAGCAATCGAGAGATAAGAGGAGGACAATGTGACGAGAGATGAGCGGAGTGTTGACAAAAAGAGGAGGAAAAAAAAGCATGGAGGAAAGTATGGAAGAGAGAGAGAGAGAGGGAGAGAGGAAGTGAGAGAAAAGGAGGAAGAAAGGGAGTATCCGTCATTGCATTGATCTGAACCAGCCGAGCGCGGAAGAGTAACAGCCTGGGCCGGTCAGACTGGCCAGCCGGCCCTGGGCTCTATAAATAGCAGTGTGCAGAGTCACAGGAGGGCACTCACCGCGTAGTACTGACAGCCGGCCTTCCTCCGGAACGCATAGCAGCCATCTGGGTCATTCTCCTCCTCTGCCTCAGAGGAACCGGAAAGGATCTAAACAACAACACAGAGGGGACAGATGAGATACTACACTGGCCGAAAGATAAACAATACCAAGAATAACAGAGGGAACAGATGAGGTACTATGCAGGCAGAAATATAAACAATACCAAGAACAACATAGATGGAACAGATGAGGTACTATGCAGGCACAAAGATAAACAATACCAAGAACAACATAGATGGAACAGATGAGGTACTATGCAGGCAGAAATATAAACAATACCAAGAACAACATAGATGGAACAGATGAGGTACTATGCAGGCAGAAAGATAAACAATACTAAGAACAACATAGATGGAACAGATGAGGTACTATGCAGGCAGAAAGATAAATACAAGATACAAGATTCCTTTATTGCCACATTTGAAAACCGAAAGCGCGGCCCTAGAGGGAAAGGTCACGGGTTCACCATAAACATAAGTTTGTTCTGACCATCTATTAATATAATTATTCTTTACTTCCGTTTGTGTATCTCAAGCTCCTTATGCCATCTTGACAACGTTGGTGTCGATAGGACAATTGAAAGAACCATTAGGGGAAAGAACTCTTTTGCATGAAATGCCAGCAATTCAATACAGCAGACATGGTGGGCCCAGAGGCAGAGCTGTAGAGCACGTCGGTGTGTCTCGAGTCAGTTGGACACAAGGTGTGGGAGTTGGGGTGTTTTATTCATTATTATAGCACAGACCACAAAAACTGGCCACCGGGACGGCCCTCAGGCCCTGGCAATGACGCAGTGACCCTGTGTTTCTACCTGAGAGAAGGGTTCGTCATCTGCGCTGGGGAAGTGACCCTGAGTCTCTACCTGAGAGAAGGGCTCGTCGTCTGAGCTGGGGAAGTGACCCTGTGTCTCTACCTGAGAGAAGGGCTCGTCGTCTGAGCTGGGGAAGTGACCCTGTGTCTCTACCTGAGAGAAGGGTTCGTCGTCTGAGCTGGGGAAGTGACCCTGTGTCTCTACCTGAGAGAAGGGTTCGTCGTCTGAGCTGGGGAAGTGACCCTGTGTCTCTACCTGAGAGAAGGGTTCGTCGTCTGAGCTGGGGAAGTGACCCTGTGTCTCTACCTGAGAGAAGGGTTCGTCGTCTGAGCTGGGGAAGTGACCCTGTGTCTCTACCTGAGAGAAGGGTTCATCGTCTGAGCTGGGGAAGTGACCCTGTGTCTCTACCTGAGAGAAGGGTTCGTCGTCTGAGCTGGGGAAGTGACCCTGTGTCTCTACCTGAGAGAAGGGTTCGTCGTCTGAGCTGGGGAAGTGACCCTGAGTCTCTACCTGAGAGAAGGGTTCGCAGTCTGAGCTGGGGAAGTGACCCTGTGTTTCTACCTGAGAGAAGGGCTCGTCGTCTGAGTGTTTCTACCTGAGAGAAGGGCTCGTCGTCTGAGTGTTTCTACCTGAGAGAAGGGCTTGTCATCCGAGTCTCTACCTGAGAGAAGGGCTCGTCGTCTGAGCTGGGGAAGTCGTACCTGAGAGAAGGGCTCGTCGTCTGAGCTGGGGAAGTCGTACCTGAGAGAAGGGCTCGTCGTCTGAGCTGGGGAAGTCGTACCCGAGAGAAGGGCTCGTCGTCTGAGCTGGGGAAGTCGTACCTGAGAGAAGGGCTCGTCGTCTGAGCTGGGGAAGTCGTACTGGTTCAGGTCCTTGGGGTTGAACACGGAGGGGCCCAAGTGCTGCGGAGCAGACAGTGGGGGGACCTTGGGCTTCTTCTCGTATTTCCTCTTCGTTCGGACCACCTCGGTCTTCTCCGGCTGGAAGGGAGGGAGGGAGGGGAAGGAGAGGGAGAGATAGATGTGTGTTTACTCCACAGCGTTGCAACAATGAAAAAGGCATTTCAAGCCCCGGAGTGGTTCCTGTGTAGTTGGTACTGGGGGCACGGGGTGAGAGTATGTGTGTAGGAAGAACAGTGAGTAAAGAGTCATTGATATGCAGATGGAGGCACGCGCCAGATGCCACTGCCATGGCAGATGGCTACTCTCCCTCCCCTCCCCCCCACCCCCCCAGCCCAGCCTCCCTAATGAGCCAATGCCTGCCTGGACTGAATGCACTCCAACACTACTGGGGTTAGTAAACTGCTATTCAACCCTTAGCCCTAGGGGGCAAAGCCACAGTGACTGAGTGGTGTGTGTGTATATGTGTGTGTGTCAAATCAATGGAAGGAAGAGAGAGTAAACCAGCTGGTAGAGCGTCAAATAAAGGAGAGGGGGGGCCCAGGGGAGATGATGGGGGAAGGGTAGCTGCCCCGCCGCAGGTTTGGGAGTTGGGACAAGGGCTGGGAGTTAATAAAGTTATAACAGGGTGGAAATGACACGGTAGTTAGCTAAAGCCACCAGCCCCATAATGAGCCGCTCCACTGCAGAGACATATGGCGACTCGGGCCGCGAACCAAGGGGCGAGCATGAAGGACAAATTACTGTCCGAATAGTTCGGTGGGGTTGAGCACTAGGTTGTCCTTTGCCCACGTCCTCGGTTTTCCATGCAGAGGCGCACGTGCATGACCCCCTCTGTGTGACACTTGATCAGACACAGTGACGGCGGCAGCAGCTAACGTACAGGCCTGTTCTTTATGGACCCCGGAGTGATATCCGATATCGCCAGTGAAAGGGGGGGGGTATGACAGTTTCACCGCATTTTTCAAAGTTGAAATCATGTTGCGCGTTTGCTGGGATATCCCACATTTTAGTCCTTCGCCTATGGGTGGTAGAATCACAATGGACCAATCTCAAACACTGCCCTCTTAAAACTGCTCCGAGTTCTGAGGAAGTGAGCACCCCCGCCACCCCTCTGTGAAACAGCTGTCATTATGTAGTGATAACGAGCATCAGTGACAGCTGTGTGTGGGTCTCCCGGCCATAGAGCTGTCACTTTTCCCCAAAAATAAAGTTTGAACGAATTCAAAAGTTATAAAAAGGTATATGGACGGCGGCTGGGTGGCGCAGCGGACATTGCGCTCGTCACCAACGCAAGAGACACCGGGCTCGACTCCGGCTGTTGGCGTTGCCTCCGGCTTGGGCCAGCCGTCATACTAACTTAATTGGCAGAGGTAGCGGGTGGAAGTCGATGGGTGGTAATCTGGACGTTGTGGACAGCGACTCCTACAGGTCGGTTGGGGACGCCTGCACAGCAGAGACAGGAAATGGCGGGGGTAGTGTGAGCCTCCCACACGTTACACCTCGCCAATGAGAGTCCGCGCTGGCAGGTGAAAAGATGTGACAGGCTGCCTCCTCGTGTATCGGAGGGGACACGTGACGTGATGCAAGGCTTCCATCCTCCCTACAACCGGCCAGTGGGGGGCATATGCGAGCAACGTTCAAGACAGGGGAGGGGAGAATTGGCACAGTGGAAATGGGATGGGAGAAAAATAGAAAAAAGGAGAAAAAGTGGATAAAAAAAAGAAGGTATATGGACCTTTTATGCAATCAGAATCCTCTTATTATATACCCCCTCCCTTCCCAATCCCAAAACAATTATTGTCATGGGTTTGGATAGTTGTAATTGCGTATTGCCTCTGGACAGGCACCAGAGAGAGATGCTTCATATGTAGGCTGCATCGGTAGACACTCCAAAGTGGTTTGCGGCCACTAGTCGCCATTCGAAAGAGCAATGGGGGATCAACAGATACTAATAGTATACTTTACTGCGTTGTAGGGCTGACCTCGACTAGTCGATTTTTTTTTATTTATCATTCTTTCCAAAAGCAAAGAAGCCTAGAATCGCGGCTAACACTAATGGCGTGCATACCAGAGAGGCTAATTGCATAAGAAAAAGGGCACAGAAAGAGGATTTCACTCGTCTAATGAACACACTAGACAAATATCAAGATGTATCCATCAGTGGACCAATTGCATGCTTTCGCAGAGGACAAGAAGCCTTCAGTCGACTCCTTCAGACATTAAGTACCACCCCACAGCCCAAATGGAATGATCCAAAAATGTGCATTCTACCAGTCGACTATCTGCAAATTTTGGTCAATCAAAGTCGACTATACAAATCCTTAGTGGGGAACAGGCCTACTGCGTTGTTGAGATGGTCCGTTCAGCAGCACGACTTGGCTGGCTAGTTTCCTCCATTGTGATCCCTCTAATGTAGCCCTATGGCATGCAATAGTTCCAGTGTGCAGCAGCCAGGCAGCGTGCTGTTCCATCGGTTAGAATACACTACTTTAAATGTGATTCTGGGACTCGAATATTCACAGCAGATTTTGGGACTACGACCGACGGGTCATGATGAAGTACACCAATTTTAAAACTGAAAGCGTGGCCCTAGAGGGAAAGGTCACGGTTTCCCCATAAACATACGTCTCACGTTCCAACGTGATTCAGCAGCCAGGCAGCGTAAGATGCCATCTGTTGGAATACACTACCGTACTTTTCGCACTATAAGCCGCACCTGACTATAAGCCGCAGCAGCTAAATTGAATGATGTGTACATATATAAGCCGCACTGGACTATAAGCCGCAGGTGTTTTAATGTTTAATTACCATATGTAATTAGCATTGGGACACAATACTGTCGGACAAATAACAAGAATTAACTCATTTACAAGTTGTATTAAGTTTAGCAAATAATTAGGGAACAGATAAATAACATTTCAATACAGTCAAAAAAGCAATATTTTGATTTTAACATTTTCGGGTTTGGTCACGTCGAGTCACATAAGCCGCACCGTTATATAAGCCGCAGGGTCGAAAAATGGGGGGAAAAGCCGCGGCTTATAGTCCGAAAAGTACGGTACTTTAAATGTGATTCTGGGACTCTGGAAAGCGGATTACTAAATTGTTAATGAAGCAAGCTTCATCTGCACAGTACTCGATACAAACTCAATACAATTCAAACTCCGAAAAGTGATGGCCCTACTCTGCCATATAGCGCCCTGTTGATTGTGTCGGTCTCGGTGTTGTAGCGCAGCATGGTCTCACCTTCTTGTAGTCCTTCATGTCCAGGTGGTCCTGGTGTCTGTACTGGTTGTTGCTGGACAGGGGAATGATGGGGATGGTGTAGACAGGCTTGACCAGCGCCCGCTGGGCCAGAGCCTCCGCCATCACCTCACTGCCAAAGTCTGGCATCGTGTTCCTGAGAGATTTGAGGCAGGACAGGGAAGAGATGAGGGGGAGGGAGGGAGAGAGAGGGAAAGAGAGGGGGAGAGAGAGAGAAAGGGCATATTTATGAAATTATCTGCCTTATAGGAGACATTATACAGAAGGTTTTGGTCAAATGAAGGCCACCTGGGACTCTCCTCTAGGGCTGGGCGATTCTTGCTAAAATGTGAACACGATTTTTCCCTCTAAGAATTGAGATCACAATTCTCTCACACGATTCTTATTTTTTCAATAAAATCATTTATTGCACTCTTAACACATTGAGTGCCACGCCCCTTCCGGGAAGTGCATCTGGCCTTGCCGTCCATTAACCCCATGTAAACGCTCACCTTGTTTATAGAGCTAAACCTATATTTTATATTATAGCTATGGGTCTAATAACGCTGTCGATTGTCAGTGAGTTGCTTCCAGTCAACGTGCAAAAAACTGATTATTTTTTCATCCGTACATTTCCGTTTTGAATATAGTTTGGGTGCTTCTGAGTAATTCTAGGAAAAAGACGCGATAATAGCGTTTTAGTGTTTAGTCATTTTTCGCCTGATTATCGAATCTTCCTGAAATCAACGCTAGATTATCATTATTATGTCTCCTCGTGCATACATGAAATGGGCCCTGGAGCGCCCATTATAAAAATAAAATAAGTCATTATTTAGAAATGAGATTGCATAGGTCTATGAATCGAGATCGATTTTTTTCCGATTAATTGCCCAGCCCTACTCTCCTCTACAGCATGGTATCATGAAGATCAGCACAGGAGCCGTTTATCCATCGCCAAGAGAGAGTAGAAACTGGTGGCGATGTGCAAAGCAGAAACCGGCACGAGAACAGGAGGAAATTGAAATGTCACTACAAATCAAAAGCACTTCAAGGAGAGGGCTCCAATTTAAAGCTCTCACTGACAGCTACTTTCAGAGGAAATCCATTCCGTTCGGATGTCATGTTTAGATGGATCGCCGGGGCCCCATGGGGGGAGAGAACAATTCAAGGTAGACTACATCTAGAAAAATAAATAAATAATAACAACACACCCGACGCATCGTCTACAGACGCACGTTTGAAATGGGCAGTGAAAGTCAACAAGCCAATTTCTTTTCGACCTTACTGCACAAATAAGGATAACTTAAATTGATAATGAATGCAAAACAGTGTACAGACTGAGGCCCCCAATTAACATGTGCAGCGGAGCCCGACTCCATAAAGGATACAATGGTCGGCTTTCTCAGATAATATCCACCATAGAGGCGGTGTCCTTGGGCTGTGGACGAATAAGCACACGTTTTGCCAACCGTATAGGGTTAGGTAAGTAAGCCACAGCTAAGCAACGGCCTGAATGAATGATCATTGCATTTATATAGTGATTTTCTAGATACTCAAAGTGCTCCCCACAATGTAGGGTGGAAATTGCCTCCTTCACCACCACTGGTAGCACCCAACCTTGGGCTACGCAGGCTCAATGGCTGCCATACACTGGCGTCAGGCCTGGTATGTGCAATCAGCCTGAAATCCAACAACAGCAGCAATCACAGTAACCTTCTCATCCAGTCGCAAGTTAAATTTAGTGCTAATACCACTTAGCACAAAATGTAATACAAATTTCAGGACCATACTAGCAAAGAAAATAATAACTTGCACAGCAATTTAAATTCTTGCGCATTCCAGACTTATCAATAACCCTGCAGAAACCCTGTAATAAGGACCTCACCTCTTCTCCACGATCTCCAGTGTGAGGTGCAGCAGCTCTCGCTTGCTCTTCTCCCTCCTCTTGATCATCTCCAGGATGGTGACGGCTCGGCTCAGGTCCCTCCGGAGCTTCAGCATCTTCTCGTACGACGCCTCGTCGTTCTTACGGTTCTGAGGACGGGATCACAGCCACGGTTAGAGAAGCAAAGCTTGACAAAGTGATCACAAGTTATTTTGTGCAAACCGTGTGGCCCTGCTTAGGTAAGATAAGATATCCCTTTTTGATCCCCTTGGGGAAATTCAAGCAACATCACAGCATGGGGGGGGGGGGGGGGGGGGGGTACAGGTATGGGCAGGGTAATAGAGACATAAATATAGGCAATACATTTTATCTGAATATGAGGGGGAAAAGAAACGGTGTAAACAATATAATTAACATTATAATATGATAGAAATAAACAGTGTAAATAAAGGTGCAGATGAGGGTCTGTATGCCCTACTTAACAAAAGGCAATAAAGAATTATAATCTGAATATATACTATGAGTAAGAGTGAAGTAGACCATATACACAAAGTACCCCAACTGGCACGATATAAGTCATACGTTGTAGTTGGTGCAGGTTATGGTGGTTTAGGTGGTATTTATGTACAAGAATCAGCACAGTATAGCAGCGTAGTAGGTGAATGTAATTCCTACACTGCTGTGGTCACTAGTGACAGGGTTTCTCCCTAAGCAACACCAAGAGGAAACGTATGTGAATTTGAAATTGAAGATTAAAACTTAAAAACTGCAATTTATCATGCAGCCCTATGCATTTGAGACTTCACCACAGAGAGGCATCAGCGCAACATCGGCTTCACAAACACGACTGAACTTCTTTGCCATTGTGTTGGCATATAACACAATGTTGCGTTGGCATTGACATACCTTCCTGGTCTGCATCTTCTCCGTCCGTCGGCGGAAGGCCACGTAGGGGTCACTGGTGCTGGAGCCGTCCCTCTTCTCCTGCTTGACGTTGGGGATGAGGCAGCAGCCGCTCTTGCATCCTTTCCTCCGGCGGCTCCAGTAGTCAAAGACCTCCTTGATCAGCTCGTCGTCCTCCTTCAGTAGCAGCTTCGCCTCCTGGAGGCTAACCAGCTACGGCAACAGAGCCAGGACATAGTCAGTACCAACCTATTCTACAGCAAGGGCAACAGAGCCAGGAAATAGTCAGTACCAACCTACTGGGCATATGGGTCTTCTACAGCAAGGGCAACAGAGCCAGGACATAGTCAGTACCAACCTATTCTACAGCAAGGGCAACAGAGCCATATGGACTTCTACAGCAAGGGCAACAGAGCCATATGGACTTCTACAGCAAGGGCAACAGAGCCATATGGACTTCTACAGCAAGGGCAACAGAGCCAGGACGTGGTCAGTAACAAACTACTGGACATATGGACTTCTGCAGCAAGGGCAACAGAGCCAGGACTTGGTCAGTAACAAACTACTGGACATATGGACTTCTGCAGCAAGGGCAACAGAGCCAGGACATTGTCAGTAACAAACTACTGGGCATATGGACTTCTGCAGCAGTGGCTACACAGGAAGGACATCATCAGCACCAAAGGAGTGGATAAAAGGGTTTATAATCAGTACCAAAGGAGTGGATATCAGGGTTTATAATCAGTACCCAACGAGTGGATATCAGGGTTTATAATCAGTACCAGACGAGTGGATAAAAGGGTTTATTTCATGTGAGGATGTGTGAAGTACCTGCTGTCCGCTGCCCTTCTCCAGACGGTCGATCATCTCCTCAAACTGCAGGGCGGTGATCTCCATCTTTTTCTTCAGCTTATTCACAAACGTCTCATCCTCAGACTCAAGGTCAAAGTCCGGCTGCTCCGTATCCAAGCTGAAAGCTGGGAGGTAGAAAAGAAGGCTCACTTGAGATTATCAATACACAAATACTGCATGAAGTGTCAGGAATCAGTAATGGATTTGCACAAACCCAACAAAACATTATGCAAAAACGTCTTTATCCCTTGTAGTAGGGCTGGGCGATATGGCCAAAAACGTTATCGCGATAAAATTATAAAATTATTTTCATATAACTCTATATCGATAATTATCGTCGATATAATGTCTGTCAAGTTTAATTAACTTCTTATGCCCGGCGCCGATGGACGGGCTATTAATAGACTTGTTTTGCTACTGCGAATGTCTCGAGTTGATGTCGTCATCAGTCGGCGCACGTTAGCAGTTAGCCAGAGCAAGCAGTGTATCCCATGACAATGTACTAAATATCCCTAAAATAATCTGTTCCGCCCCAATACATTGCAACGACGTCCACCGTATACCACACACTACTATAACCGTGGCATCAGAATTCACGCCACACACCAACTCGGCACGTAAACTATAAAATAGCGCCGTGCAAGCTAATTATCCTAGCCAGCCAAACTATAAAACAGCGCCGTGCAAGCTAATTATCCTAGCCAGCCATGTTTCCAATGTACTAAATATACCTAAAATACTCTGTTCCGCCCCAATACATTACAACAACGTCCACCGTATACCACACACTACTATAACCGTGGCATCAGAATTCACGCCACACACCAACTCGGCACGTAAACTATAAAATAGCGCCGTGCAAGTAGGGCTGGGCGATATGGCCTAAATATGATATCACGATATTTTCTGACCTTTCGGCGATACACGATACACATCACGATGTTTTTCTTTTTTACCCCAAACAATTCATTATGAGGCTTACCAAGACAGTATTTGATTTTGCAAGCTAACATTAAAGACAAAATAAAATACCCATGCATTTAGCATTTTTATATTATATATTAGATTTAGATTATTAGATTATATATTGCATATATTTAGCAATGAGATATTATATGATTTAGATATGAAATATGATGAATTGAAAATGGGGGACCCTGATGTAAACAAGACTAAAGTCTTTCTCTGGTCTGCATCCCCTTAACAATTGTATGTATTGAGCTGTACTGTACCCATTCTGCAATATGTTAATAAAGTTTTAAATCAATCAATCAATCAATCAATCAATAGCATTTTAATGAAACTACTGTATATATGTATGTCTCTAAATGTTTTGATGAATTGAAAATGGAGGACCCTTATGTAAAAAAGTCGAAAGTCTTTTTCTGGTCTTCATCCTCCTGTACTGTATTGTACCCATTCTGCAACCCTTTAACAAAGTCTTCACTCATTCATTCTGACGGAAACATATCATTTTGATTGACAGTCGAGTCTGCCAATTACGTCACAGCGCTTGCACCCGCCCTGCTGTTCTTAGCACCAATCGGCAAGCTCCTAGTTTTTTACTTCCTGAATGTCCTGTGGCTGAACAACGTCAACAAAGCTACTAACGTTAGCTCCCCGCGGCCGTCGAGTAGGAGACCAGTGCTCAACACGATGACTAAATGAGGCATAATGATTTTACTACAACGAATGTTATAATAAAAGCCTTTCCATACATCTGTCTGATTGAAAACTTTATTAACAGACCGCGGAATGGGCATATCTCAGCACGGGCTGAGATATGAACGAGTAACGTGTGGACAGATTGACGCGACACAATCCTCTTGGGCAAAACATCACGATATCCACGATACGTTGAAAAAGTGTATCGTTAATGAACTGTACCCGATATTTATATAATATCGTCATATCGCCCAGCCCTACGTGCAAGCTAATTATCCTAGCCAGCCAAACTATAAAATAGCGCCGTGCAAGCTAATTATCCTAGCCAGCCATGTTTCCAATGTACTAAATATCCCTAAAATACTCTGCTCCGCCCCAATACATTGCAACAACGTCCACCGTATACCCCACACTACTATAACCGTGGCATCAGAATTCACGCCACACACCAACTCAGCACGTAAACTATAAAATAGCGCCGTGCAAGCTAATTATCCTAGCCAGCCTTGTTTACTACCGCTCTACCCAGAGGTGCAGCGCGGGTCTCCTTCGCTCTCGGCCATCTCCTTCACTGATTGGTTGTTAGTGCGTGTGCTCATATCCAAGCTTGGAAAATCGATATATCGAAACTTTTCGACCACGTTTCATGTTTATTTTGATGAAATAATTTATCGCGGTAGTTATCGTTTTATCGCCCAGCCCTACCTTGTAGTGCGACATAATCAAAGAAAGATGAGGGATCTGGGACATCCCACGACGATAACGTTCTCCCGTATGTTCTAATTATTTTGCCTTTCCCCCCCCCTCTTCTAGTGACCATTTCTGTGACTATTCCTGAAAAGAAATTCCAAAACAAAACCCTTCCTCCCGATCCCTGGTGAAATTCATATTGGATTAGTCTGGGACAAATCGGCCAAGGCGCGACGAGATTTTACGATGCTGCAATAACCAAATCTGATGCGGTAGTGAGTGACCATCGTGAAAGACAAAAAAGATGGTTTGATCCCGGCATTACTGGCTGCAGAATTTTGAACAAGCTGCGTGTTCACACTGATGGAGTGACCCTCCTCCCGTCCTCATTCCACTACTCTCAATAATGCCTGCAGCCCCCCCCCCCCCCCACCACGAGTTTGTTCAAATGCTTTCAGACAGAAGGACACCTCTGGGACCACACAGCTGCTATCAACACACCCCAGGGGCTGCCACAATCACTTACTCATCTCTCTCTCAGACACACACAAGCATGCACACTTTGCCCGTAAATTGTGTTTGCAAATTAACACCTCCCACCTTCACAAATACACAAAGTTCAAACGGGTGCCAGGGGAACGGGAGGATTCAAAACCCAACGGACACGGACCAGACAGCCTAGGTTTTGCAACAGCCAAAACACAGCTGACTACTCACGCTGTATGTGAATAAGCTGCTTTGGCATCTTGAACTCCCCGGGGTAGAGGGACTCGTAGTAGGCGATGTTGCTTTCTGCCTCGGGGACGGGGATGACCATGTTGTCCCGTTTCTCGCCGTAAACCTGCTGTGCCGAGATGGCCCGCTGGAGATGGTGCTCCTGGGAGGGAGGAAGGAGAAAGAGAGAGAGAGATACATTAATAACATGGGTATTCAGATATTCTCTTGTGGATAACGATAAACCAGTGAGATTGAAATTGACAATGGGCATTCAATTTCAACTGTCGAAACTAGACATGATGTAAATGAGACTGATGTAGCAAGATGTGATTAACTACCGTATTGTTTTAATTTATTTTTGTATTTTAATCAATTTCAGTTACCCTTTTAGATATTTTACAACCAATTAATTTTATCTTTAATGTTGAGCTAAGTTAACAATAATACTCGTTATCACCATACATATTAAAGATTTTCCAGGAGTAAATACTTGATATTTTAATCATAACCATAGTTGCAAGACGTTATAATGAAAAGGACTCGTTATCTTATCTTATGCATTGTTTCTACATAAGCAAGTACACGTTAATTTACATCCACAACATAATTTTAAGACTGATACAAGGTGCTTATATTGAAACGCTTTGACATTAGGGCTGTTCTTTCAACCTGAACGTGGACTTTCTTCAACCTCAAACCTAAATTCCGTAGCAACCCGTGTTACCAATGTAAACAAACTGCACAGCGCACACACACATATAAACATACGGAACAAATAACATAACGGAGGCCGCTAAAATGAGACCAACGTGACTCACAAACTCACGACAGTACACATACAGATGCACAGAATTGAATCTGCATTGATTAACTTATAATTAAAACCCAGCTGAAGCCATTAAACCCCTGTAGCTAATCACCAAAGCCAATACGCACACACAATCAGTCGAACTGGAACGGTTTACCAACCATACACTCCCGGCATTCATAACTCTGACAATTATCCATACGAACGTCCCGCGTTCTAAGAAAAGATATCCGGACCCTCATATGTTCATCTTCCATACGCTTAACCATAACATACTTACCCAAACAACGCGTTCCCGAGTCCACATTCACGCACAAATCCGTACTCTCAAATCAAAACCCAATCCTCATCAGTATGAACTTACACTATTAGCTCGGGGTCACAGTGGACCAAAATGAAGTGTCATCAACTTTTCTCTGTTAAGAGATCCAACATTCCCCGGCTTGCATTGATAAGAAACGCTCCACCGCTTGGCTTACGACTCCGTTAGGCGGCTACACAGATACTGAATAATTGCCGAAATATTGGGCGAGAATAGTGATTTTACTCTGGAGCTTCAGTAGCACGTGGCCAAAGTTGGTTAGGTTGAAGATGTGACCATTGTGGGGCGGCGTGGCTCAGGGGTAGAGGGGGTCGTCCAATGATCGAAGGGTTGGTGGTTCGAATCCCGCTCAAGCCCATGTCCATCCCACTGCCGTTGTGTCCTTGGGCAAGACACTTAACCTACTTGCCTCGTATGAATGTGTATGCATGTGAATGAATGTTGGTGGTGGTCGGAGGGGCCGTAGGCGATGATTATTCGCCACGTTTCCGTGAGTCTGCCTCAGGGCAGCTCTGGCTGCAATTGTAGCTTACCACCACCGGTATGACTGTATGAACGAATAATGGACTCTGTAAGCGCTCTGGGGTCACTGGGGTGTCACGAAGAGCGCTATATAAATCCAATCCATTATTATTATTATTAATAGCCACCTCATTATTGTGAATTTGCAGACAAATCAAAGGGGCCATTTCCAGGCCCTTTCGCCACAGCTTGAGCCAGGTTAAAGCTGGTGTGATTCTATGCCAGGTTAAAGCTGGTATGATTCCTTCTATGCCAGGTTAGGGCGGGGCGATAAACGATAATTTGCACGATATATTTTAATAATCTATATCGTTCGATAATAAAAAAAATATATACATTTTTTTTGTGACCTGCAACAGGGTAGTTCTAAAACCAGAGACAACCAGAGTTGTCTTTCTTGCCTGCAACTTAAAGTAATGGCTTTGCTTGTCCAAATGACAATACTGACCAAATTGAGATTTCTTTTTCTCTTGTCCATTTATTTTGTTTGCTTTCTAATTTAAAATACAGTTTGAAACAGTCTGTACACAGTAGGCTATGTGTGCTAGCAGAGCTAGTCTCCAGTCGCAAGTCACGGTGCACTCCATGGTGGTTTGTCCATCAAAAAAGCGCCAAAAGATAGAAAAGAAACTAGCAGAGCCAGAACTATTCAACTCCCCTGGAGCCACAGCCAGCAGAGAAGCCCGTTTACTTTCGCTTTCAAACCAGTTGCAGCCTGAGAACTGGAGCGTGAGGGGCTGTAACACTAAAGATGGCGGCAACGACAAAATTGCTGCAAAATAAACATACATCTGTTAAATTATTTAAAAAAAGTTTAAATACGTATAACAATATCGATAATTATCGATATCGAGTGATATGATAACATTATCATATCGTTATCGTGATATAATTTTTGGCCATATCGCCCAGCCCTATGCCAGGTTAAAGCCGGTATGATTCTATGCCAGGGTAGAGCCGGTACATTCTATGCCAGGTTAAAGCCGGTATGATTCTATGCCAGGTTAGAGCCGGTATGATTCTATGCCAGGTTAAAGCCGGTATGATTCTATGCCAGGTTAGAGCAGGTATGATTCTATGCTAGGGCTGGGCGATATAACGATAACGATAAATATCGCGATATATTTTAATAATCGATATCGAATATCGAAATTAAAAAGAAAATCGAAAAATCGTTTTTTTTTTTTTTTTTTTTACCTGCAACAGGGCAGTTTTAAAACCAGAGACAGTGGACAGACTTGTCTTTCTTGCCTGCAACTTAAAGTAATGGCTTTGCTTGTCCAAATGACAATACTGACCAAATTCAGATTTCTTTTTCTCTTGTCCATTTATTTTGTTTGCTTTCTAATTTAAAATACATTTTGAAACCGTCTGTACACAGTAGGCTATGTGTGCTAGCAGAACTAGACTCCAGTCACGAGTCACAGTGCACATGTGCGGTGGTTTGTCCACCAAAAAAGCGCCAAAAGATCGAAAATAAACTAGCAGAGCCAGAACTGTTCAACTCCTCTGGAGCCACAGCCAGCAGAGAAGCCGGTTTACTTTAGCTTTTAAACCAGCTGCAGCCTGAGAACTGGAGTGTGAGGGGCTGTAACACTAAAGATGGCGGCAACGACAAAGAATTGCTGCAAAATAAACATACATATGTTGTTTAAAAAAAAAAAAAAAAATTTAATTTTTTTTATACTTATAACAATTCGATAATTATCGATATCGAGAAATAAAATAAAATTATCATATCGTTATCGCGATATGATTTTTTTCCATATCGCCCAGCCCTATTCTATGCCCTAATAATTTAGAAATCCATTCAAACAAGCTCCCTTTGATTTCTGAAAAACGTACTCCCCCCCCCCCCCCTACCTAGAGTGCTTTCTATCCATCCAGATAATTTTGACGTGACCCACTTAGTTTTGGAGATATCTGCCATCGATCCGTGGCACACTGCTTGTGGCGCTCAAGGCACCAAAAATACTTTTGTAAAACTCAAAAGCAATGTCTCATTCCAAAAAACATGACCCAGTTACTCAAGATGATACGCAGACCTAGGAGCTACATGAACTATATACATTACTATGGGGGTGTATTATCAGCTTGATATCCAATACCAGTGGTGCATCCCTACTTTATTCAGAGCAACTTACAATGAAATAAGTGCATGTTTGCATAATGGGCCTGCTGTGGCTGAATTTAAGACAACAGTAAGTCAAGGGTTTCCTGGCTTTTTACCGGGAAAATCTGTGTGAAGTCCAACA
Source organism: Notolepis coatsorum (assembly GCF_963971535.1). Classification (NCBI taxonomy): domain Eukaryota; kingdom Metazoa; phylum Chordata; class Actinopteri; order Aulopiformes; family Paralepididae; genus Notolepis; species Notolepis coatsorum. Next base: position 58,448,650 of record NC_140176.1, read on the forward strand.
TATTTATCCAGTCACAACCTCCTGTGAAAATAATTATTGTATCACCAAGTAATGTACGTCCACAAAAAGTGCTAAAACGTTACCACAAAACATTTGTTGTGTTGGAATACAGCTACCATAGCGTTATCTAAAAGATAAAAACAATGGTTTGCGTTTGTGCATTTTCAAATTGTGCCAACAATATGTCACATAGCATTGATAATATACTATACTATTGATACGGACCGACATGCTTAAGTTGTGGCTAGCTTGTGCTACATGGACCCAAACACTGCCGCTGTCCTGGCTGCACGAAAACACCTTTCCCCCCCCCATCAAGAAATCCGCCGCTCCATGAGTGGAGAGTGCTGCTGCAGTAATGAGTTGTTAATTATTACAAATGGTAACTGACCTTTTTGACGGACAAAAAGTATTAAGCATCGGTTATGACGTTCAATAAATGCAGATATTTGACCACAATGTATCCCATTTCTCGACATGTGGACCAGGCGACCAGCACCAATTATTTTCTAGCAGAACCCTTGAAGTCAAGTGAGTCGAGCAGAGAATAAAAACATTAATTCTGGGCCACTTTATGTGAAGGATCCAGATCAAACTACAAACCCAAAATCTCATTAGCCAGATATTAGACTTCAGGCTTGATAGAGAATTACAGATTTTACACAGGCATTAAAAGAAAAAACTAGTGCATAATTTGCTGGCAATTTCCCCAAAACAAAAAGAAAAAAACACTCATGGCCATAGAAATGGGCACAACCGCCGGTGACTCACTCCACTGTGTCGGCGTCATGATTCAGCGGCTCTGCTCTTCGGTGTTGATGCGGCAGATGGTCCAATCCCAACACAAATTGCGACTGGGTCCCGACCCGCTGCTAACGAGTGATTCAAGTAGCGCAGGCACGGTTCCCACCTCGGAGGACCCCGGGGCCACGAGGACCGCGGTGGCAGGGCTGTGAGCCGGCGTAAATGGCCTTAGGGTGTGTGCAGGGACCAAGCCATCTGCCCCCCGGTGAAAGCTACTCAACCCCAATGCTGTTGAATTATAAAAAAAAGCTGAGTCTACTGCCTCGACGGGAGCGATGTGGACATGGCGGGAAGGGATCTTTTGATCGCCCGCGTGGTCACAGTCAGAGTAACGATTTGATACTGCCTCGAACCCACGAAAAATAGTTGGGGTTTTCATTTTAAACCCCTTTGAATTATTAAGTATTAAAGAGTTAAGGTTGTCGCACAAGTTTCAAAGAACATGGCACACACACACACTACAGCCCTTTTATGAGTTAATTGATGCCTGTGTGGAGGTAGGCAGAGGTCCGCTAACACGTCATTTTTGGTCCGTGAGGACTCCGGCGGTGTCCGGTGAGTGTCTGGATTACAAGAGTCCTACAGAAGAGCAATACATCACACAGCACTGTAGGTTAAACTGACAAAACGTGTGCTTTGTTGGTGTGAGGCTGTGGCTCATTTGATTTGTTCAAATAAAAAATCTGAACAACTTCAAGGACATTAGGAAAGATAACCCAGTAAACCCACACCCAGAGACATTAGACACCGAGCAACACGGGGACATTAGTTTATTGCTTCAGCAATGCGATAATGCCAAACGTGACACCCCTATCAGATATGACTGCATTAAGCAAACAAAAGTAAAACTATGAGCTGTATGTTTAACCTGAGGCCACATGGTGTGCGTGCAGCTGTGCGCACATGTGTAACCCGTCATACGCCGCCTACCGCAATACCACCAGCCGAGGGCACCACACGCTCTCGTAACGCACTGTTGAACTCTGGTCTGTGTCAATTCGGAACATGCATAAGAAACCAATTAGGCCCAGGCACATTTATCTGGAAGACTTTAAAAGTTTGTCGGTATTCAACAGACTACCCTGAACTGGCTCTGACCTGAGGACATCCTGAAGCATTCACATCTGCAAGATTCAGAACCACGGGTCACAGAGCCCAGGACTTCCTCTGCTTAGGATAATGGGGGTGTGGGGGGGATAAAACGGCTTTTGTGAAAGGCACAAGGAGATAGGAAACGGTTATTCTGGTACCATTTTGATCATAGTACACACACAACATGGCTAGTTAAAGAGTGTAGAATCTCTAAAAGCCAATGAAAAGCCCTCTATATAGAGCGGTCTGAGCCTCGCATCATGGCTACTTCATAGCCACAGACAAAAAAGAAAGAAGAAAATCCATTTTTCACACCACCATGCATTCCCTTCCATTTAAATGTTCCCTAGAAGAACAGATGACTCGAATAAAAGTTGCCATGGCAACCAAAGTGTGGCCTCCAGCAGGTGTTTGGGTCTGTGCCGATCAGAGGAGGACTGAGGGAGGCAGTGTGCTCCAGTCGGTAGATGTAGGCTGCATCTGGAAGACGCCGCCGGAGCGTTACAGTCAAACTGAACACCGGCAGGGTGAAAGGCTTTGTACCATGCGTTTAACAAAGTTGTTCACAATCTGTCAAGTGTTCTGAATGAATATAAAAAAATGCTCAATACATTTAGTTGATACTAAAGTATCAAAACAATATGCAATAAAACACTATCTGTCAAGTGTTCTGAATGAATATTAAAGGCTCAATAAATAACTGAATGAAACTAAAGTATCAAAGCAATATGCAATAAAACGCATATCATTGAACAAGCATGTTTTCTATAGCTCGGGTGGACATGTCGAGCGGGCAGGCATGTGGTCGTTCCGCTTGTCTGGTACGGCTACAGTCTAGTGAATGTGGGTCAGGGAGCTAAGCCACACAGCCCTGTAGTAAAACTGCCCTCTTTATCTCTCCTGTCACTGTGTTATGTAACACTGTGTGTATAAGCTATGTACAGTCACTGGAGGGGATGGGGGGGGGGCGTTGGCAAAAGAGCGGGAAGGGAGGAATTCTGCTGACTTCACTGTCCTGTCCAGTGTGTTTCCTCCCCGTGTGAGAGAGAGCAGCAGCAGCAGCAGCAGCAGCAGGGACCTGTGTGCATGCCAAGTCGACCACAGATTTGACCAGGCTATATCGGACATGAGGAGCCGTGTTGCTATGTTCTGGTTGTTTTTTGCCGACTCGTCCTTTGCTACACAAATCACGTCTAAAATTGAGAATTATAATTTGAATGGGAGCAACACAATCCTGGCCTGCTGCAGAAAACGAGGCGCAACAACTATTAAAAGAGACTGGACCATACGTTTGAGTTCAAATGGCCAACTTAAGACCCAAATCGATTATTACACACCATTCACATGCAAATACTTGACCACATTCTGGGCACTACCCCAACGATCAGAAATAAAACTAGCAGGCTAATTAAAGTGGCGATGCAGGTATCAGTGTCTGTCATTATGTATTATAGGCTGTCCTCTGGGTTAAAATCCCTGAACCGGGAATAGGTGAGACATGTAAAATTGTGTCACGAGCATGATAGCACAGGTAGTTATGGCCATGGCATCTTGAACAATACAAGCTTCCAAAAAGGCCTTTCAAATACACTGCAGTAGTAGCTCGTTTACAAACAGGGACCAAGAGAGGTCCGCCTAAGATGCGTTACAATTTTAAGTAACACGAATAATACCAATGTTTTCTTTGCACCGGGCGGCAAACGTTAATTCTACAGAACGTCAGCTCCTACGTAACGGGACACATGGCGGTCCCGGAGCTGTCATCTCGCAGCGGCGAGCTGTCAAACCCTGCCGGGACTCAGTGTCGCCCCCGTGCGTTGGTTCACGGCAAACGCACCACTTCCAAGGCCCATCCCCAGTTGTCTTTACCGAGAAAAAAGTCAACAAAATGGTGGGTGAGACGCGGGTCACGTGACTCCCTTTGTGCTTTCGGGTGCAATTTCAAGCGATACGAATGAGCACAACACGGCTTATGAAACAAATATCAAATGGCCGGATCCTTGCGACAACATTAACGGAAGAATGAAGGGGCGATATGGGCTATTCGCACCGATCCGTCGTGTGCACAAAAAAAGCAGCTATGGCGGCCATTTTGCACAAGCTGGCGCAGGCGAGACTGTGGCGCCACTCAATATGAGAATAATGTAAAAAATGATCCATCTCAAGTGAAGCAGCATAGGAAAAAAACATACCGATTCCTCCTCCTTCTCCATCCCAGTTGGCATTTGCGGCACCGCCCGGTTGATGGAGGCATATTCGTGCAGGTCGGGCAAGTCCTCGCAGCGGAAGACTGGCAGAGGCTTGGTAGCGTCCAGCGCCCGAGCCCGAAACGACAATTTACTCATTTTATATTATAAGATGCAGCATAAATCTATCCGATCTGCTAAGAACAACAACAGTTACGTTTCGAGCTCTCATGGATGGATCTGTTAACGTCCTCTAGGAGCCGGCCGGTCGATAGATAGCTGGGTAGGTCTGCAGCGGTGCTAACGGCGCCGGGCAGGCCCGGGTCTCGGTCTCTCTCGGTCGGTCTCTTTTTCCCCTAGACTCCGCTGTTCCTCTCCGGTTCAATACGCCATGGCCAACATGGCGGACATTACAAACTCTTGCAGCTCTCCGCTCGTTCCTAGCGGCCCAACCCCCTCGATCGCACAACAACCATTCCCACACGGTGTCGCGCGCGTGCGCGCTCGTACGGCTCTCGAGGGGGGGGGGGGTGGTGAAAGGGAGGGGGCATCAACGGAGGAGGCAAGATTGTGGTAAAGGTGTGTGTGAACTCTGGATGCTGACAACATGCATGATGTACAAAGTTGATGCTGACAAGAGAGAATGAAATAAAAACTACATTACAAATTTGTAGATTTTGGTCCATTGGCTATGCGGGTAAACCAACAAGCAATGCATAAATGCATACGTGATGATGGGATGTCAATATCATTGTTAAAAGAGCCAGGCATACATAATCAAAATGTTAAGTATGCCGTGGCCCCATTTATTTTCAGTACCTTAGAAGTGAACTCACTGAATCTGGAGCCCTGATGTTTGTCTGAATTACAATTCAATCAAAAGTAGTAAAATTGTTGGTCATGTGCAGGCCTACAGTCAATTAGACTGAACTGTTTGAAAATGTTGCCACCCTGTGGTATAAACATAGACTGCTCGAAAATAAGGGGTAAAACAAAATCATGATTCAACTACAATTCATCATTGCAGTCACTAGACCGTTTCTGCTTTCCGGTAAACGGGGGAAAAAATGGGTTCAATAAAATACAAAAGGGATGGTTAGAGGTTTAAAAGGGTACAGTATGAAGTTTGAGTAGGGACATTTTAAACGCAGATGAAGTCAAATAAATATAGCTACCTATATTTTCATTAACTGAATTTACAAAGGGGAAAATTCGGTCCTTGGAACACTCTTTAAAGATAAAAAAAAAAGAGAAAATACTGTTTTGGGAAATACCCCTTCCAGTCGTTGTGCTAGACTAAGAGATGAAACAGATATCAAATTATTATCAAGACTTCGGGTCAGTATCTTTCTAAGGGGCTTTTGGTTCACATCGCCTCCAAATACATTTGTTATGGTGACATGAAATAATACTAAGAATTACATGCAAAAGTGTGTGTGTGTGGTGGGGCAGCTGGGCCTGCAGCTGCAGAGCGGTGCTCTCAGGACCAGCGCTCTGAGGACCGGCGCTCTGACGGCCCTGCTGTGAGGCGTGATTTTTTCCGCTAAGACCTAACCCTAACCATAACTCTAAGCATAACCCACTTCAAAAGAGGGCCAAAGCATAACCACTTCGAAGTAGTTTGTACAGTCCTGTCCTCTGGCCTGTTTGTAGTGCACAGTGCAATACAGTGCACAGTGCAATACTCTCAGCCATTGGGTGGGTGGCACTGGGACGCGGTCCTGAGAGCGCCGCTCGTGCTCGCCGGCGCCGGCCCTGAGAGCGCTGCGCTCGTGCTCGCCGGTCCTGAGAGCACCGCTCTGCAGCTATATACTATTGCTGCAACCTGCAAATAATCCAGTTCTGCATTGGAATGAAGTTAGATGGGCCCTCTACGTAATCTATGTACCTCTCAATAGTTCCAATTTGGTGTGTTGGCCTTGCAGAGATCACAGGCATCCCTTCTTGGGCACCGGGACAATGAAGGGAGTCTTTCAGAGCTGGGGCACCCTCTTCAGTCTCTTCAGGGAGAGGTTGAAGAGGTATTGGAATGGCGCTGCCAGCTGGATGCCTTTCAGCACCCTGGGGGCCGTGTTGTCTGGGTGTTGTCTGTTCAATCAAAATAGTCTTCTTTCCGATTGCAAAACCTTGCAATGAGTTAGACAGCAGTTAGCTGTATTTCCAATCATTAGTGGAATATTAGGGTCCATGTAAACGCAGATATTGATTAGAGGGGACAATAAATGGGAAGTGCAGAGAACATTTCGTCAGCGACTCAGTGCATGTGTGTTAATCTGACAAATAAAGACTTATACTTAAAGATTGCCCATTAACCTGGGGCCACTAATGCAAAGTTCACACTACAGGATTTTAGCCCCGATTTGCACTCACCACCAGTCCAAAAAGGAGATGGCCAACATAAAGCCCCTGTGTTCGCTCTGCACATTCGTGTCGGCGCTCAATCGCCATGTGTGAATTGTTCCAAGACGCAAACCCGAGTGACTTGCCGATGGGTCTCAGATGCCCAGCAGATATCTAGCATGTTAAATAATATTAGATTTTATAGATAATATCAACAATAGATATAATCTAGACCCTGTCGGGGACAAGCAATGGGCTGCAGCTGAGAAGAGTGCAAGACACAAGAGAGAGATAAAAAGAGACCATTCTGCTGTGGTTGAGTTGCACTGACTTTGAACTAGTGAGGGACCGTGAACAGAAACTCAGTCTCGAAAAGCTGTGAATTTAAAAGCTGCGTTGTCCAAATCAGAACAAGAAAATTATTGAACTGTTCCAATTGTCCTATTGTAACGTCCCATGTCCCTGCCGTGTTATTACCGTCTCTAGTCATTATTCATTCATTTCATTAGCAGAGTGTGCTTGACAGGTTGGTGTTGTTCTCCGGCAGCTTTTTATCTCAGAAAAATGGAAAGCGCTAAAACCTTGCCTTGTGCTTTCTCTGACCAAAACAAAAACAGAACACATACTAATTCCTTTATTGACTTCCATAGTAAAATTGGACAGGAAAAAGTCAAATTGATTCTGTAGTTTCACATATAGTGACAGAGGGGTGATGATTTCTATTTTCTTTGACTGGACAACATAACTGTTGTGAAGGATCAGATTAAACCGAATATATATATTTATTTATATATATATATTTAATTGTATTTGTATATCGTTTGATATCCCCTGTATATTCCTTGTACAATATGCACTGAATATCCCTTTAGTCTACTAAACAGCCCATAATAGTTTCATTCTACCATTGGACGAGAACCTGGCGCCAGGTTGCCATACCCCTAGGTCCAAGTTCAATCGTGCCGCCCAACATGTCGTGGCAAGCCCCGGTTCCGCGCAGGAATATGTCGGGCGAAATACGAATGGTACTATTTGTTCATAGCGCATATATATATGGCGCAAGTAAAGTAGAATTTTCTTTTAGTCCAGTTCTTTACCCTCCAACAGAGTGACAGACGCGAAGCCTCCCCACGACGCACGTGTGGTGTAGTAAGGCCTACTTGGCCCCAGAATAGGCATTGAGATATCGTGTAGATTAATAGTTGAATAGTCATAGTTTGGCACTATACCGTCGAGTTGGACGTATTCTATTAAGCTAATAATAGTCTATTTATGTATGGTGCATCGTTCGGTTAGAGTTCTAAAGTTATCAGTACCCCCATCGTTCCTGACGTTATCTGGACGCTTATGCAGGCTGGGCAGACCCCTAGTGGTGCTTGCATCCGAGGAGCTCCGGGCCAGGGCGACTGGACCTGTATATTGGATTACTCTACCCGGACGACGGCGAGCCTTCCACGGCTTGGATTATGCTTTGATTATTCCATGGATAAAGGCCAACACTGCGGAGTGTTGGAACTACCCCCCGGAGAGGACTCCAGGTGAGACGGCGCTCTACACCAGTGAGGTCGCCTCACGTCTCTCCGTTGTGGACCGGCAGCTACCGTCCACCAGAAGGTCCAGCTGTGTTCGTCTGCGGACCGAGGTTCTGTGGGCACCGTGTTCAAGACTTTGAATTCTCCCAAGACACCGTCGGCCAGATGGGATACCGCCAGCGGCTTCTCTAACCCCCCCCTCCTACTGTCTTACAACCAGCGGGACCCCCCCCCCCCCCTTAGTGTATCCAGCTATAATCATTTAAGTACCATCGCTATAGTTTCCTAAATATCCAGGTTGTATACTTACTCCCTGCGTAACCAGAGATTGGACATTCAATGTTGATTTACCTACGAATACTCATTTGCCATAAAAGTGCATATTTCAAATCATAAGTGTAAACAAGTGAACGTTGTATATACCTTTTGCTATATTAAACCTTCGATTTGTACATTTGTGTGGATTCGTTTCATCAGGTGGGAAAGTGTTCATCATACTTATATCATGTACTGGATGGCCAGAAGTTAAAGTACAAGAGGTAGTGGTATTAAATACCATATCTAACAATACAGTCAGGGAATTGTACCCCTCAGTTACAATAACACTCAACTATCCCATACTATTGTCTTGTCTCCAATAGCTATTAGGAAGGGACAGAGCAGCCTGTTCTTCCTGAGGAGACTCAGGTCCTTCAATGTGTGCAATAGACTGCTGCAGTCATTTGACCAGTCTGTAGTAGCCAGCATCCTCTTCTTTGCTGTTGTATGCTGGGGGGGCTACATCATCTCAAGGGACACCAACAAACTGAACAAGCTGGTGAGGAAGGCTGGTCAGAGAACCCCTGCCACCCCCCATTAGCCAAGATGAGAAGCACGTTCAGCCACACTCATACCCGGCCTGCAGACACACCACTAACCGCCTCGGCCAGTCCTTTGTACCAGCGGCCATCAGGCTCCACAACAGTCGGCAGGGAGCAGGGGTGCAGTGGTCATGCCACGCGGTACCACGCCTTCCCAGCACTTTTCTGAGCAGAAGTACGGGCACAGATGTGCACGCGCGCACACAAAAATGCGTTCACAACTTTCACTCAACTAGTCATCCGTGCGCCAAGTATCGGTACTCAGCTATCACCTAGTCTTTGCATAACAATAGCATAACAAAGAACGAGAAGTGCAAAACCAAAATACAAGCCCTGTACCAATTGGTGGGGGTTTGCTTGAGCTGTGGAACCTCTCAGTGTGACAATGGTCCCGACTGGAAGGATGAGACATTTCTTGTGCTTCAGAAGGAAACTGTCCTTCTGTAAACTGTAAGTTACATTGTTAATTTAGTTTGTATTTACTTTTCTAGTTTCAGTTAATTCAATTAAAGAAATTGTAACTACAATATTGTATCTACAATTACATTTAAAACATTGTTTGTTTGACAATATAATTTCTTTATATATTGAAGGCTACATCCTCAAGGCAATATTTACAAAAACTAAACTAAAACTAGTAATTTCCTATACAAACATGTTTCCTACTGTGCATAATAATCATCTGTTCTGTGTGCACGCGAGGGAACATGTATGCGCGTGTGGTAGGGATGGGTACCTTTCACATTTGAACCGATACCGGTACCTGTGAATCGATACCAGTACCCAACGGTACCTTTTTTCAGTACTTTAGTCTCAAGAAATGTAATTTACCTACCTCAGTCGTAAAAAAAAAATCAAAACTTCAAATAACTACAATTTCGACAGTTTTCGGCTTGTCATTGCTCCGACTGCTTTGTTGTTGAATCAAGTCAAATCCTAGGTAAGCATATATTGTGCGTGTGAACGTTGACATGAAAAAAAAAATTCGGTTTCTCTTTCTCACTTGATTCGATACTCGGTAGTACCGACGTGTTTCGGTTCGGTACCTCAAAAGTACCGAATTCGGTACCCATCCCTAGCGTGTGGCGTCATTTAAACGGAGTACAGGCACTTCTGATATTACGACTGCAACCCTGACAGGGACCACTGCCAGCAACCCAGAGAACTAATGACAGCAATACCTGAGAACTACTAGGAGTGTCTGATCACCAAGTGTGTCTGTAAAATGCATAGACTACAATGTATAATGTATGACTTATATCATGCCAGTTAGGGTACCTTATGTATACAGCATACTTTACTTACTCATAGCATACTTTACTTACTCATAGCATATATTCAGATTCTAAGTGCTATTGACCGTATTTATTGTAACATAACATATAACATCCTGCATGCCATTTGCAACATCAGTGTTTTATTGCGAGATAATTGCAGTAAATTGTGAAATTTAGTCCATGAAAAAGCTTTTGATTTTTGTTTAGGAAAATTAAACTGGTAATGAGAACCAGAACCAGAAACAGATAATTGCGAGCAGCTTGACTATTTATGCAAAAATATTGCGGGCAAACCAGAATATTGCGAGCAGCCTGACCATTTTATGCAGAAATATTGCGGGCGAACCAGAATATTGCGATCAGCCTGACCATTTTATGTAGAAATATTGCCAGGATTGACTAAATTAGCAAGCCGTCCGAAATATTGCCAGGATCGGTTGCATATGCGTTAATTCTTGCAATCGCAGAAACCCGGAGGGTCTGACTGTACACCTAAATCCAATTAAGTCTCATTCAAATGTATTGCAAGGCCTCAGCTTTGTTCGAAAGACAACGTAATTTCACAAATTATGGGTCTGATGCATATCAATACTTTACGACATAAGAGAGATTAATGTGCTTAGATTCATAATAAAAAAGGTAAAAAGCAGGGAGGTCCCATAAATATGCTGGAAACAAGACAGCCTATTTGGTACTACGCACATCTCTGATGGTAATCTTTTCCAAAACCAAGCACCCTTTTGCACCGTATTCCCAAAAGGTACACCATCAAATTAAAGCTGAAAGTCTGCACTTTAACCTCATAGCTATTGTTTAATTTCAAATCCATGCTGGAGTACAGAGCCGAAAAAACAACAGCAAAAGGTTTCACTGGAAGCCAGAGTCCTGCATTGTGAATGTCTGCAGCATGCCACAATTAACGATTGCTGCTCATTCATTTCGGAGTCCTGTTAATTGACCTTACCTCGTTTCGTCTTCAAATGGCACTATACAAGCTATCATTTAGCGTGTCCACACTTCAGTGTTCCAACAAATTAAAATGGCTTAATTAATCTGCTGTCCAGCTGTGGGAGTCGTGTCACGTCACGGCAAGCACCCCCCCTCCCCACATCTGATATAAAGCCTACATGTGTTTTCATACAAATGTGCTCATGTACTTATACTTAAGTCTTTCTGTTATGTTGTCTCTAGCTACCTCTCTGGTACCAAAAAGGTTTGGAAATTAGCCAACAGACTAATCCATTTTATGGGGAAAACATAGGAAATTATCTTTTGACAAATTGATGGTTGGGAGACCAGATGATTCTTCGACAGATGAAAGGACAACTCTACTTCAAACATTTCCCCCTCCCTGTATATTAATGGGGTTGTAGTGTGTGCATCTATGAGGGTATGCCAGGAATATATTAGTGGGCAATGTTATGTCAATTGGCCAATAAAAATAGGTTGATATGGTGTTTAATTGCCCCAAAACATGAGGCAGTTGTGCCATTCTCTTTTGTGTAGGATAGCCGCGATTAGAATAATATTTATAACACCAGTTGGCTAGGCTTCCTACTGTTTTATGACACTGAATGACGAGCAAGCAGCATTTTTCCTGGCAAACAAGTGAGTGGATTAAAAGCCCCTTGTTGTAATTAGCATTTACAATATCTAGGACATACAAACCCTGACAATGTGGAGCCTCGATGCAAATGTTGAGACAGAGGTCCAGCATACATGGAGGAGGGGGGGGGGGGGGGGGGGGGGGGGGGGGGGGGGGGAGTATTTATGTTGAACCCCAGAGCGCACTGCACACAGCCAGCTTCCATCAGCACTCATATAGAGTATTGTGATCGCCCTGTATGTCTGCAGCAGCCATAGTTCCTATACAGTTCAGATCCAATTTGGTTAAAACATTGCACATAGGTTGACAGAAGGGCAAGGACCTGAATAATTCTCTAAATCGTTTTCAAATCGCTAGATGACAAGTATTTTATTTGAATTAATTTCCACCATTGTCCATTGAAATCGATGTTGAGGTGGGGGACAGAAGTGCTTGCCGGCTTTCCCCGCTCGCACGCAGGTAATAAAGGCGTCTATTCGAGTGCCCTTCTCGTTTATAAAGCCATCTATCAGCACCTGAAACAAATAAACCGCTTGACCTCTATGACACCGTAGCCTGTAGACTAGAGGACAACTCACACCACTCTGTTCCGTCTTGTGAAAGTCGTCTGGAGTTAGGGCTGTCAACTGTCCCACGAGAATACCATTCGACTAGACATGTAATCAAATGGGGCAAATTCAAACATTATAATATTAAAAGATAAAATGTACATATTGCCACAAGAAAGCAGGGCATGGAGCGTTTAGAACTAACAAGGTAATAGTGTGTTTTATCTGCTATGACAGCAACATTAGTAGGCCTGCCAACAGGAAATAATCAATAGGTTGTGCATTTTGCAACAAACTGGCAATATATGCTGTGCTGCGGTAGTCCGAGTTACTTTTTATTTGAATGTGGGCACTGATATATATATATAAATAAACCAATTAAGTAAATTTTTGTACGAATGAACTAACATATTTGTACTAAGGAACTATATATATATAAATAAACCCTTTTAGTAATTTTTTTTATATCAGTGCCCACATTAAAATAAAAACATAAACTGAACGTGTCTGTGTAGACCACAGCTATTTTTTTTATTTCACTTTCACTTGAGTAGTTTTACTTTTAACTTCACACGAAGGAGAGAAAGAAGGCTCTCGGAGATGACACGAGCGGAGGGTTTGGAAATATTTTGGATTAAACCCCACAGTAGTGAAAGCTCGATTGGAGACAAGCTCAGAGGACCAGTTCAGACCAGCAACAGTATGTTTACGCAGTAGTATGTGATCAATACGTTACATTGATCCATCAGTCAATGAACAGATCGAAAAGTGACGGAAGGTATTACCATCTGTTGGTTTATTTCTAAATTAGAACCCAACTTCAACTCAGTCTGTCCAATTGAAAATGTATTAAAAACAGATGTAGATGGACAGACACAGCGGAGCAATGTAGCCACATAACGTTACAGATCATAGTAAGCTCTAGTCTCTACAGATATTGGGCTGCATTTTGTAAAATATCTGGTGTAACCGGTGTTGTCAGGAGTTTATTAGTCATGGGAAATTCCACATCACCGCAGCAACCCTAACAGGCAGTTATCTCTAAACTCACTGACAGAGTAAACATATCAACAAAGATTATGCAATGCTTTTCATCCGAAGCAGAAAAGAATCGTGTTTTATAAGCTGCAGATGCCCGTCCCAACTTGGTTTGCAGCTGGGCAAGCTGTAACCTGTAATTGTAAGCTATGACTTGAACATGGATCCTCATATTAGCCTTTATTTATACTTTGTTGCTCTTTGCAAAGTCTAGAAGTGACATTCGGCTGAAGTGCAAATATTTTCCAAAAAGTGCTTCTCAGATGTCGAGTAGGGATGCAACTAATGACTACCGGTAGTCAGGGCTCGAGACTAACGATGTCCCGTCGTCCCGGGGACGATCAAATATTGATTTGGGACGAACAGAAATCTTTTTTGGGACGCAAACGGGACGGAGAGGATTTTATTTTGTTCACAGGAAATGTCAATTAGCCGACTGTCAGTGCGCGCATATATATTCTACGTTAATAAAACATACCTGGTGATCAACTACAGTTTGCTGTAAACATTATGATATGTGTGTAGTGTTCTGATAACGACGGCTGCAGCAGGAGCTGGCTCATGCTGGATTTGCGAATAGCATGCAATACTATACAGTGCAATACTCCAATTCAGCCATTGGCAATTCAGCCGTTGGGTGGGGGGCGCTGTTGAGCGGGCCTGTGACCGGATCTGAAAGCGCCCCTGGCTCTGCGGCTCTGCAGTTGCATACTATTGGGATTCGTTGGAAGCAGCACGGAGTCTCGACTCGGGACTTATTTTATTTTATTTTAGCAGCAGTTATCAATATCGACCAGGAGGACAGCGCGATCTAAGGGACATGTTTCATTACTAGTCAAGTGTCATTACTTTAGTTATCAAAGGTGGAATCTCTGGACACAATGACATTATATAGTTTAAAGCTAAACTACGTTTTTCTTTCTTGTTAGAAGAGGGATTCAGTTAGATTTGATTTGATCTTTATTTATCTCTAACATTTTCAACCATAAACACACACATTTGTAATAACCAAAAAAACTAAAACGAAATAAAATACAAATACATTTAAATATATTTTCCTATGGAAGGAATAATCAACATGGCTCCAATTGGTTGACTATAACAGCACCGTGACCAAATATCCCTATACTAGCACCTTGTTAAACACTTTTCTTTATATATATATATATTTATTTATTTTTTAATCATAATTATTCTTGTGAAATCTTTCCACCTGGGAGCCTTTTGAGTTGACTAAATCAATGTATTCTCCCCTTCTCTGAATGGTGTTTCTTATGGCAATAACAACTATAGACGACAAAACCAAAGTAAAGAAACGACATTCGATTTTTGGGATGGTTACATTCACTTTGGGACGGTTAAAATTGTATTTCGGGACGGTTCTGGGACGGTGGTGAAAAAAGTTAGTCTGGAGCCCTGCCGGTAGTCGGTTAATCTATAGATTACAACTTGCAAATTGGCGGTTATAAAACATGTTTGTGTTCCTTTAAAGTTCTAAGGTTCCTTTCATTTGGAAGGTGTAATAGTCATAAGGCGCCTTGTGTGCTGCCCAGCTCCATAGGGTACCTCTCCCCTGCCCAATAGAGAGAGCCAATATGCACCTGCTGTAGGCAAAGCACAGATTGATGTGAGACTTAAAACTTTCCAACCCAAAACGTATACTAGTATGGACACAGAACTTTCCAGACAGGCGTAATCGACCATTATTAATAAATGGAAGGTTAAATTAGCGATTATTTGATCAATCTTAACATCACTTCACCAAAAATCAATGCATTCATATTTATTTGTAGCTTGTACCGTTTGCTAGGGGCTGGTCTGCCTCCCAACCCCTGTCTGTAGTGGATTAAGTAAAATGTGTTAAGTAATATTCTGCATGCAGGCTATCTTTGTTATATCATTTTCTAGAAAGTTTAAAAAACATATACGTTTTGGCTAGAGCTGCCGCGATTACATCACGCCCACCGCAGAGTTTAGCTGAATACCGCATCACCGCTGTTATTTATAATAATACTCTCAACCAAAGCAATGCGCGGCAGTCGGCCCGACATTAAATACAGCAGTGTGTTATAATCAAATTTTTATGAGCTAACGAATTCCGTTATATTGGACATTTGTATTAATTAAATTAAGCGAAGAACTGAGAAATTTGGCAGAGAGAGACAGCAACATTATCGTGAAATATAAACGTTGTGTGATGACTATTATATCTCCGCCTCCCAATGAAGAACATACCAATAGTATGCAACTGCAGAGCCATAGAGCCAGCGGCGCTCTCAGGTCCGGTCTGGAGACCGCTCAGCAGCGCCACCCACCCAACAGCTGAATTGCCAATGGCTGAATTGGAGTATTGCACTGTGCGCGCACAACTGTCAGCTCTGCTGCTCTGCAGTTGCATGCTTCTCGCAAATCTAGCTCCCGCTGCCAAACCAAATGAATCTCGACATCGCTTCACCAATAGTCGTTATCAGAACACTACACACATATCATAATAGAACACACATCAAATGCCTTTGTTAATCATAAGTAGTAACTTTATAATAATAAGAAGAAGAAAGGGTCGGGGGGGTAACCGCCGGGCACTACCACCGCTGCCCGCGACACCGAGTGAACGGCGCACGACCAGAGGGAAGACTTCGAATCCGTGTTTCACTTTCAATAACGAATGCGTGCTTGCCGAATCCCAAACAATATTCATGCTGCAAAGTCATCCTCTAAAGATAGACATTTAGACTAGAGGCAGGCTATATGCTATAAAGAGTATACTACTACTACTTAAAAAAAAAATGCATTCAAACTTTTTTTTTAATATTTTTTTTTGTGGTAACCGCGGCGGTAGGAAATATTTCGCAAATTTGTGCGGCAAGGAAAAAATCAATACCGCGGCAGCCCTTTTTTTGGCAGCCCTTTTTTTGGCACAAGGCTGCAGGGGGGGACAAGAGCACATAAGAGAGGATCTAGATCATAAGTGTCAAACTCATGGCCCGCGGGCCAAATGTGGCCCGCCACGTCATTTGAAGTGGCCCCCCAAGAGCTCTGAAAAAGTTTTTTTTTAAACATTAATCTTGGGTTCAAAAATAGCGGTGTTAAAATAATTGTGGGTTAATGCGTTAATAAAGCTTTAACTTTGACAGCCTTAGTTATTACACATACATGTATGTTGAACATCTGAGGTATTGATGAAGTAACAAAGGAAAAAAGCCAAAAGCACTTACTCCTCAGACATTCTTTGACAATTTTAGAGCCCAAAATACAAAAAAGATCCAGGCGGAATAGGTAACAAAGGGTAGGGATGCACGATATTGATTTTTTGACACCGATACCGATAACTTTATGCTCCTCAAGCCGATACCGATACCCGATATTTATTGTATTATAATATTTGTTTTAACTGTATATATATATTTTTTTTTATCAATTTTTTTTTTTCTTTTTTAGTATTTATAAGCTCCGACGTCATCGGTACTGCTATCGGTACTCGAGAAATTATGGAGTTTTTTTTTTTGGAATTTAAACGTCGCAAACTAATCTTGTTGGCCGTTGTCTATTATCTCTCCTGCCTCTGTCTCTGCCTGCGAGCGGGCTCCCTCCCACACACACACACACACTCACACACACACTCACTCACACACACGGGTGCTGCGCTGCCGACTCAGTACAGACAGCTCTGCTCTCATAATGGCGGAGAGAACGAAATGTTCAAAAGTCTGGGTCTATTTTACTAAAGTCGATGCTGACAACACTCGTTGCCACAAGTGCAACAAGACATTTGCCAGTAATGTATAAGCGCTCGTACTTGTCAATGTGGCTGGCGGGGAGATAACGTTAGCTCCGAGTAGAGTAATGGCTGACAATCCGGAGGTAAATAAACAAACGAGAGCTTCTGATTGGTGGTAAGAAGAAGAGGTGGGTGCAAGCCGTGGGACGTAATTGGCAGATCGACTGTCTGTCTCCGAATGTAACGTGACTACGTCACAGCCCAGGGCTGTACGCTAAGCTTTTTCACTAGGGGCACACTTGCCCCTAAATGAGAAATTTAGGGGCAAAAAATATTTTTTAGGGGCAAATTTTGTATATAATTTTTTTTTAATAAAATATATATATTATATAATCATACTTGTAGTTGTATTATCTGCGAGACATCGCCACCACGCAACAAGTCTAAATGCTCGCTATATGCAACCAGCTCCACTGTCTGTGTGTACTGACTGAGTAGCCTCCAGCTACGGCCAGGATTCTCCGGAGCTGCAGCTGGGCCCTATACTGTAGGGATGTGCATCTCCTCACTGAGGCCGATGCGATGTGCATCTCGATACGGTGCCAACGATACGATACATTATCGATACATTTGAAGCACCGGGCGATGCGATATGATTCACCCCCTGTTGAGATACGATACGATTCGATACGATTTGATTCAACATAATGCGATTCGGGGCGATACGATGCGATTCAACACGATGCAAAATAATAATAATAATAAATAATACAATTTTATGGTATGACAGAGGATTTGGTTGTATTCCTTATATGCAGCTTATATTATTATTAAAAATAATAATCTACTGTAAGACAATTTATATAAAAACTCTTGGGTGCCTAAGAAGACTTTTGCATAAACTGTCTTTTCTATCCACTTTAGCTAAAAACACACGAGAGAGAGAGAGATATGCCGTAATATTTTATGTTCTATTTTATGATGAACATTTTTGTATATACTATATTTTACAATGATATTTTGTATGTACTTATATCTGTTTGTAATCCATGTTTAATATTGCTTTGGCAACATGTAGAAGTACGTCATGCCAATAAAGCCATTATAGATAGATATATACATATCTATATCTATATCTATATCTATATCTATATCTATATCTATATCTATATCTATATCGAGAGAGAGAGAGAGAGAGAGAGAGAGAGAGAGAGAGAGAGTCCCCGTCTGAGCTGTCGTCGACAGTTGATGATGTCACACACTAGACTAGGTCACTAGGATGCGTCGTCTATACTTTCCGACGACCGTAGCTCCATTATGTCAACAACACGGAGGCAGCCAGCCTGGATGGATTGCATGAAGCGATATAATTAAGAAATGAATAACCAATAAATGTGAAGTTATCTTTGAACCCCTGTTGTCAAGCGTCTTCAATATACCCCCCCCTCCTCACTAATGGTACTGGTGTTGCAGAGTCACTTTAGTTAGAAGACACTAGTTTAGCGTTAGCTGAACGGCTAACTGGCGTTAGCCAGAGGCTACTGGCGTTAGCATGTTGAGCAATTCTATTCATGTCTCCTCGACTTCCACTGTTTGTTGATAACTGTGACGCGGCTCTCGCCTTATATGTAGTAGCGAAGCAATAGTATCTGCTGTGTGTGTGTGCAGTCACAGTGCACTGCTGACAAGTGGATGAGAGGAAATTATATCAATGCATCGGTTTTTGATGATGCAAAGACGCTACAACAAGATGCATCGCGAGTTCAGCCTGACATTTTGCCGACGCGGGGACTTATTCCACCGGTACACTTGCCCTATCAGAGTGAGTGCTCAGTCGATTGTTCTCGCTGATCATACCTGCTGAGTGCTCACTGCTCAGCTCGCGTGAGTGGCGTCATCACACGCCTTGGATAATTTAGGAGTGAAATGCGAATCCAAGGCTTGAAAGCACTACTCGCAAGCCCGCCCCCAGATAATATTTACCAATCGCAACGGCCAATTAAAGGGGCAATTCGCGATGATATCATCGCAGTGTACAGCCCTGCCAGCCAAGAAAGGGAGCGCTCGATTTGTGAAAAACTCCCTGTTCCTAAACCACACGCTATCAGTTTTACCACAGTACTGGCAAAACGGGAGGAGGCTATAATAAAAACAAGCGCCCTTCATCCAAATCCACCCACACCGGATTTCTTTTAACCAAAAAATGTATTATATGTTATCGGAGCTATCAATAACGTTATCGAGTTTATCGGGATGACGTCATAATTATCGTGCATCCCTAACAAAGGGTTGAAGAAATATTGTCTGAACTGTCGGATGCAAACTGGCTGTGTGACATAACCGAGCATCTCGCTCAATTCAAAGAATAAGAAGCTGTAGGGACGCAAACAAGTCCCACCCAAAACTTTACCAATATAGTTGTGAACTGAGACAACCCTTATTTTGTTATTTTTTAGTACAGTTACAGTTGTGTGTTCATGCAGACACATAATAGCAATTTCATTACGAATTGAAAATGGTGGACCCTGATGTAAACAAGTCGAAAGTCTTTCTCTGGTCTGCATCCCCTTAACAATTGTGTGTATTGAGCTGTACTGTACTGTACCCATTCTGCAATCTGTTAATTAAAGTTAATTAAACTATCTTCCATTAGTTGGATGTATGGCCTCTGCAAGGTTGTGTGCAGCCATTTGTTTTTGTAACATCTGCTACATCTGTCCCACATGTTCTTTGCAGCTCAGTTGTTAGTTCTGCCCCTCTTGACTGACAAAAAGTTTTTGAACAAACTTAATGTCATAGCTTGTATTTGATGATCTTCTTCTTTGTTATTTACTTGAATGGTTTGATCATTGATTAATGGAGTAATATGGGGTTCTGATAAACGAAAATTATGTTAAAATAACACAAGCTAACATATTTTTACATCTATGCAAATGCATATGCAATATGTATAACTTGAATAAGTAATAAATACAGAAACAACATGTTTAACAATATGTAAATGAGTAGCTACATTTATTTTACATTACATTAACATTTATACGGTCTTTGGCCCTTTGAGGGCAACCATAATGCTGATGTGGCCCTCTGTGAAAATGAGTTTGACACCCCTGATCTAGATAATGTGAATGTTCCATCAAACCAATTCCATTTGACTTTGGATTCATTCCAAATTCGTCTTTGATAGCCCTAGTTGGAACCAGCGATGCAGTCGTGCACACACACGGTTACACGGCGTTGTAGTAAATCACTGAGGCAGAAGTGCGCGCGGATGTGCACGCACGCACACAAAAATGCGTTCACAATTGTCACTGGACTCGTCGCTCCGGCCGGCACTTATCACCTAGATTTTGCATAATAATAGGATACCGATAGCATAACAACGAGAAGAGCTGGTGGGGGGTTGCTTGATCTGTGGTCCCGACTGGAAGGATGAGACATTAAGTTGTGCTTCAGTCTCTGAAGGAAACTGTCCTTCTGTAAACTAACTCTAAGTTACATTGTTAATTTAGTTTGTATTTACTTTTCTAGTTTAAGTTAATTCAATTAAAGAAATTGTAACTACAATTACATTTAAAACATTTATGCATAATAATCATCTGTTCTGTGCGCAACCGAGGGAACATGTATGCGCGCGCACGTGCACAGGAGTGCACATGGCGTTTGAACAGTTCCCATATTACGACTGCACCACTGGTTGGAACATGTTGTTTAAATGGGAAGTTTAAACACTGGAGCATGGGTAATAACTAATAAGATAAAAAAAATATCTGTAGTGCCATTGAAAACAAATGTTTACAGAGCCCACCTAAGGGACTAATAAATAATCAGTATCATATTACGAATCCATGCCCTCGGATTTTATAAACCGTACCCTAGACTCGAGTAGGGGTGGGAATCACCAGTTTCATCATGATACGATACGATATCGATTCTTTGGACAACGATACGATATTTGCCGATATCACAAAGTCTCTCACGATACAATACGATTAGATTCAGGTGCCTGCGATCGATATGAGATGATATCATATGCCCATTTAACACAATCAGTAACATTTAGATCAACAAAAAAAAGGTAATGAAAATATCATTTGACATTTGTATTTTTGAGCTCTTCCAGACATTTAAAGGAAAATCAATCTATTGTTTTTAATACAAATAGACCTCCTGTTCACTGTAAAGTGCCACGTTTTTTATATATTGAGCTTTAAACTTTAAGCTACATTTTTTGGAACTCAAAACTCACAACCTCCCTCTCCCAAACCGTTCCTACAACAATTTGTTGATGTTGCATGATCATGTATAGGCCTACATTTATTATGTATTATATTGTTTATGTTTAAATAACATTTAAACATCAAACTCCTCTGACCTCATCTGGTCTTTCCAAAGACGCGCGCACACACACACACACAGAAAGGGAGAATGCTATGCTGTAACATCTACACACACGGAGCTACTGCTGTTGTTCTTGGGCGGATATGAGACTCGCCACAGGATTTTCAAAATAAGAGTATCGATATGAATCGATCTTATTACATCGCATCGATCCGATTCGATTGTTGATAATTACATCGATGTATCGATCTGGATCGATGTATCGTCCCACCCCTAGACTCGAGTCATAAATCCGTACCCTCAGATTTGTAAAACATACCCTCGAATTACAAACCTGTACCCTTGGATTTGTAAAACATACCCTCGAATTACAAATCTGTGTATATATTATTATTATTTTTTTTTACTTCGATGTGTGTGTGTGTGCGTGTGTGTGTGCGTGTGTGCATGGGGCCATTGGGTGGGGCCGGGGGACAAATACACTGGAGGAAAGTAACCCAGCTCAGCACTGCCCAAATTATATCATCACTATTGCCTGTTTGAAGGATATCATCCTCAAACACATATACACCTACATGCCTTGTAGAATTCCACACATAAGAAAGAAAGATACTGGGATGAATAAACAAAATAGGAAATAAAAAGTAGAAATGCATGCAATACATAAATAAATATGAATCTCCATATATGAAATAGAACATTTAGATAAGGTGCTACTGAGATGTTTGTGAGTTCTTTGTTTTTTTGTGGAAGTAGCCCTTCTTAAAAATGCATGAACATTAACTGATAATTGGTCTGTAGTAGAGTCTATAAGGTCTACATTGCCGGACCATGTAGAATCCGGACCTTGTAGACTGACATACCGGTAATTCTGTGCATAGTTTAGTCTACACAGGCCATATTTCAAATAATCAAAATCTTACTTCATTCATCTTAAACATTCTTGATTTGGGGGATTGGTAGTTCCCATGAAATCTGAAGTTGTTCAAACGACAACAGCGATCCACCTTGAATTAAATCACACAGCCGAGTGAAACCTTATTGGCTGCGTCACAGTCACGAAAGGGGCTACTTAATTAATTAATCCAATCCACTTTATTTATAGAGCACATTTAAAAACAACAACGTTTACCAAAGTGCTGTACAAGTCCCACAACATAAGATAAAAAAAAAAAAAAAAAAAAGGATCCCTGAAGCTTCGAATTAAAAATCGAAGCTCGGCCCCGAAGCTTCGATTGCCAAAAAAAGCTTCGAAGGTCAGCCCTAACAATAATGAACGAGAGGGAGTGCTACACTGGGAGGATTTATTCAAACAATAATGAACGAGAGGGAGTGCTACACTGCGAGATTTTGGTGCTGCGATTGCAGGCATAAGGGCAGGGCTGATGGTTGCTTAATTATTAAAACAAGTGTATTGACAATTGTATGAATAGCGCTTATTTTGTCCGTTAAGCTAATGGACGGAAGAATGTGTCTGTGACAAAAGGTGTTGCTGGGTTACAAGTTCATCAAGGGCGTTACAAGAAATCCAGCTGGTACTGTAGCACAGCCTCAAGTGAACACCTAGGTCAAAGAAGCATACATGGTGACATGATTACGGTACGCATGAGCCACCAGGAAAATTGGAGGGAGGGGAGGGAATTGGAAACATCACACAAATCGAAACACTTTATATATTTGATAAATTAGAGCTTTTAGTAAACCGGGCTACTTCATCACATCCATTACGCAGCATTTGGCACGGAGTGACTGGGCAATGAGGCGCGGTAAACAGCACATTAAAAATAACACGTGTTTTGCTTGGGAGTGAGCTGGCTTTACACCGTAAGACATGTGCCACCAGGATATGGTTTGGAATGTTTAATTAGGATTGTGATGAGAGGGGAGAGAGAGGAGCGATTATCAATGCCAGGAGACTGGCGGTTTAGCGCAGATACATTCGGGAGCCCGCACCGTCGGCGGACAGCCTCGAGTACACCGCTCCAGGGGGAGAGCACCTCTCGACACGGGGCAGGGGTCGACATGCTCAGTCTCACCTTGTTGGACAAGAATGGGCACCTAACCACACATGTATCATCCTGCTCCAAGGACGTGTGTTGAAAATAAGCTACTTTTAGCTAAAATACTGTGAGACAACACAATGGGCGACGATGTCATTGTGGTTCTATCTGTTCGTGTAAAAAACAGATGCATCCATGAAACCATAGATGCATCCATGCTTGTAACACATTATGATTAATTGTGAATGTCCTTTAGGGATGGGTACCGAATTCGATACTTTTGAGGTACCGAACCGAAACACGTCGGTACTACCGAGTATCGAATCAAGTGAGAAACCGAAAAAAAAAGAAAAAGAAAAGAAAAAAAAATATTTTTTATACATTTTTTTTTTTTACTTTTTTCTTTTCGTGTCAACGTTCACACGCACAATATATGCTTACCTAGGATTTTACTTGATTCAACAACAAAGCAGTTGGAGCAATGACAAGCCGAAAACTGTCGAAATTGTAGTTATTTGAAGTTTGGATTTTCTTGAGACTAAAGTACCGAAAAAAGGTACCGTTGGGTACCGGTATCGATTCACAGGTACCGGTACCGGTTTAAATGTGAAAGGTACCCATCCCTAATGTCCTTATAGCACTTAAGTATGATGCTTTTAATAATATGTGACCAAAATCTTTTTTTATGGGGGGGGGGTATTGGGATGTCTAACACTTTGGTTGCCTTGGGTTAAATTAATGATATACCATAGGTTGCCGGCTCTATTTGTCTATGGAGAAGTACCCCTTCTTTGCATGGCTATAACTTTTTAAATTCTATTGCTACATTGCCATTATTAGGGCCCATTCAAAGTCCTATATGTATTGTTCATTGTGTAGCAACGTTAAACTTTTTCATTCACATATTCATAGTAAAGTATGGTCTAATGTATAAGTATGTTTTCATCTCTTTCTGCAGCTTTCTCCAGAACGTGATCTATAGCCCCAAATGCATTATATTGATGATGCAATACAGTTTTATGGCAATCAGCGCGATATAAAAAATTCCAACTAGACGTACTTCTAGAAGTTACTACACGTCATCTGATGTTGACCGGATGGGCTAGGGGGCGTTTATAATTCCGTGGGCAGCGTTATACCAATCATCTAATGTGGGTCAAATGTTGATAATAGCAGTTAGTATCGAAGACGGTAACGTTACACGCTGAAACTCACCCCAGTCTCCGCGCGCCGTTGGGCGATCATCGTCGAGTTGAAATCTTATCATTATGGGATGTAAATTTACCCGGTCCATCTCCAGCTTGTATAATGGTATATACGTCCAAATCATGTTGTTTATCGAGTTATTGGCAATCGATCACTGTGTAGTGTGACGAGCCAGAGTCGCGGGACCTATAGCGAGCGCCGGAAGTACTACGGTCGTCTAGGACAACCTCTATTCAACATCCTGTTTGGCGATTGCGCCGATCGGCCACCAGATGGCGCTCCTGAACCGCCAGAGAGCTCAGTGGGTCCTGCTGGTGGATCTCAGGCCAGCGGAGGGGACATATGAATCCGATCGCAGATTTTTGAAATATTGATATAAGGACGCTGTACAGCGTCCCCCGGCAACTTGAGCATGGCCAGCAATGACGTGAAAAGACGTTTCATGGCAGTCAAAGTGCTAATTGGGATTGTGATGAGTGGAGAGACGGGCGATTATCAATGCCAGGAGACTGGCGGTTTGTGTTGTGATCAAACTATCACTTGTCATGTGTGGAGAAGGAGATAATTAAGTAGTCACGTCACCCAACAAAACATTTGTAATTTTGCTCTTGTAAAATTCAACAATTGAACATCTGAGGGAACGGTTTATGAATTTGAGGGTATAGTATTAAAATCCCAGGGCATGGATTCGTACCTATTATAATGGTACCTGTTGCAAAGGGTCAGATTAAACTGAATATATATATTTATTGTTTTGATATACCTTGTATATTGTTTGTATATATACACGGAATATCCCTTTACCTGTGTACAAACCAGAGTAATATTCGCTCTCCTATTGGACAGCGACCCCAGGCGCCAACGACCAAGCCCCCAACGGCAAGTTCAAAGGCAACTCCGGGCATGTCGGTACATGCCCAGAGTCTGCGCAGTAATACGAGACAAGAACTGAGGTTGGCACTAGATATTCACCTTACGTATAAATACGGCGCAGGTGTAAACAGCAGTAGTCTTACCAAAACCTTAATGCCTTCACCACGAGTCAACGTGCAGTGAAGTGAGCAACCTTGCATCTAAATAGAGCATTGAGAACCGCGTGCGAATAGAATGCTAAAGTGTCAGAGTTTAACGCAGTAACGTTGAGTTCGACTTAATCTAATGTGAAGTAATAGTCGATCATTTATAGTGTATCGTGCGGCTACAGTTCTTCAGTGACCAGCATTACCACCGGTTCGTTGTGTATTTAGCTAGTGCACTTATCCAGGCTGTGCGGCCTAAATCCGTGCCCACACCCGAGGAGTCCTAGGCGAGAACCGTTGGATATGTACACAGGAGAATCTACACCGGCGATTGCAGAACCATTTCTGGTTGGATTATATTGCTTTGGGACCGTGACCACTGGAGAAGAGCACCGTTGATTCCACTGTCGTTTGGGATTTACCCCCGTGAGGATCATCACTCGGGCCCGCCTCTTGGAAGGGGCTGGCTAGCTGTCGTCAATGCTATCGAGCATATTGGATTACAACTGTTGCTTTGTCTGCTGATCAAGGGAGTACATGCACCGGCTCCTGTATCTGGAGCCTCGTTATTCCTCGTTGACCCAGACTTTGTACCCCAACATTCCTCTACCCCTACCGGCCTTACACCCCGGAGGGAACCCCCCAGTGTCTCCAGCTGGTACCGGTGTGGCCCATATAATTGCTATACCACAGGTGGCGTCAGCTTAGACCCATCATAGTATTCATACTATTCTCATTGACTTATGCTCTTGACTGACTTTACGTATGTTCTTCGCCATACAAGCGCGAGCCTAATTCTCAATCTGTAACCTAACGTTGCTTAATAATAATAAATAACCCTCCAATAGAACTTTATGTGTCAATGCCGTATTCTTGTGTGGGTGTTCACCATATATATTCATGTACTGTATGGCCAGTAATTAAAGTACATAACTAGTAGTGGTTTAATATATCACAATCTTTAATACAGTCAGGGTATTGTAACCCCTCAGTTACAGTACCTATTATGAATCCGAGGGCACTGGTTAAATGACCATGCACATAGTTTTCTGCGCATACAGATTTACACATGCACATTACTTTTTTCTATCAAGTGACCCCAGTCACGGTGATCGGCACATTTACATTGACCACTCCCAATAATATCCAAGCTTAAAATATTTAGCCGTAGTAGGCGAACAAATATAGAAATCCAAATAACCTGTGAGCATGGTGCTGGGCGACATCTTCTACCACCGCGGGGCACTGAGGAGGTCTGTAAAACAATGAAGACATTAATTAACGTTAGGCACGAATAAGTAAACAAACTTAAACCCCAACTAAATGCATATTACGGCTATTCCAAAAGAAAAGTGGGTAGTAGGGTATTTAGCAGTCTCAAGTTGTTGTTGTTGTTGCTGCTGCAACAACGAGTGTACAACACATAATAATAACAAGTCAACAACACATAGAAAGATAAGGGCTCGAATTCAAAACTGCCGAGTCTAGGGGCTCTATCCAAACTAAAAGCAGCAAAGAGGAACGTTGCTGTTTTTTCTTTTTTAGATTAAACTCGTCTGAAGCTCTGGCTGAAAACTCGTGCACAGCTCCGTCTGCACAGGAAACAGCGCCACCGCGGCTAGACTACACACACTAGCCGAGTAGGGTCCAGCTGCAGCGCCGAAGAATCCTCTCACTGGGCAAGCCTGTGGCAGCCACAAACCTACTTTCTACTTTCGGACGTGCACTGTTTTAAGTGAGCTGTGTTATTGGAATGATTGATTGATTGATTGATTGAAAATTGTATTAATGTCCGCCCTCTTTCGAAGTCGGTTATGCTTAGTTTCTTTCAGGGATCTGATTGCGCCTTAAGAAAAAAACCTGAACATTTTCTAAACGATCTTTTCTTTTTTTTAATTTTTATAAACACTCCATTTGAATGAATGAACAAATTCTATTTGTATATATTGAACTGTTCACAGGGAAGAGGAAGGTGGGAGAGGAAAGGGACAAAGAAAATGAATCTAATATATCAGTGTCCCCCTAAAAAATTTAAAGGAGTCATCTTGACCCCTCCCAAGTCATCCTGGCTCAAACACTAACGTTAGGACCTTATCTTTTCTTCTTTGCAACCAGATTGTGCAACACCTGTAACCGCCTCCTCTCGAAGTCTTGCCTACTGCGAAGGGCTGCAGTTGGACTAATGGACTCTTTTGCTCTCAGGTCGATTTTGAGAATGAAGGTGGTGACATTTCTCCATCTCAGCTTCTTGGTTATGTCTAGGTTGGCTTCTGTACCTCATGCTTGAGAGTTTGATGTTTCTACAGAGCTTCACATTAACTGGACAATGCTTGCTCTTCCTTGAGTAGTGTTGAGTGGCAGACTGCTGCACTGCTTGCAAGTAACCTTCCCTGGTTGGTCAGTTTTACAAAAGCAATCCAGTGTTAGTGTGTTTCCTAGTGTGTTGACGTCTTTACTCTTTACAGCATCTCACGCCACTCAACAAAACTGCTAACATTATCGATAGCCAATGAAAATCTGTTATGCAAGAATAGCAGGTCTGAAAAATGTTGCTTTCGCGTTTCACTTCCCAGGTGGAAAAATAATAAAAACATACATATTTTTTTTGACTAATTTTTTTTTATCATGATTTTAGGTCTGAAAAACCGGAAATCCGGTTAAAACGGGAAAATCACATCCCTGATCTTTAGAGCAGGGCGATAGACCACCAGCCCTGATTCCAAACTCTAATCATAACCAACTTCGAAAGAGGGCCTAAGGCGAAGCATAACCAGTTCGAAACAAGGCGGACATTAATAAAATGTTCAATCAATCAATCATTCCAATTTAACCGCCATGCGTTGAGCGCCAGACCTCGCTGTACAGCGTTATTTTTCTTTTTTATATAATTTTTTTAGCATTTTTACAGCTTTTATTGGCCACGCAGGACCGACAGAGGAGAGGGCTAACAGGAGGAGAGGTGGGGAGGACATGCGACAAATAACGACGGGAGCTGGGATCGAAACCGGGTCGGCCGCGTAGGTGCGAGAGGCACTATGGTATGCGCCACGAGGGCGCCCCTGTACAGTGTTATTGAGATCAATATTTCATTTTTTCGCCATGGCATTCATATATACACCCGCGACGCTCCAGCTGGACCCTATAGGTGACGGCAACGACGGCTCAATACCGCCGCCTGGTGGATTGTCGGGCGAGTTACACTGGCAAACAGGATATGGCTGCTGTGCGTCAATTAAATTCATCCGGCCGTCAGATATCGTTGCAAGGCTCCAGACAGACAAAATGTACATAATGGATCGCTTTCTAAACGTAATAATCGATATGATTTCGGCGTTTATTGCGACATACAAACCGGAAATGGACCTAGGCGATCGGCGTCGTATACCTGGGATCTTTCACCGCCAGTCTCATTGGCACACGGTAAGAGGACACTAACATTATTTTCAACCCAATTGTGAGTTTCCTTGTTTGCAAACCATCTGATCAATATATCCACCCAAAAATCACATCCCTTATCTTTAGAGCAGGGCGATACCACCAGCCCTGATTCCAAACTCTAAGCATAACTACACTTCGAAAGAGGGCCTAAGGCTAAGCATAACCAGTTCGAAACAAGGCGGACATTAATAAAATGTTCAATCAATCAATCATTCCAATTTAACACAGCTAACTTAAAACAGCACATCTCCGAGCTGCTTCTATAGAAAGAAAGTAGGTTCGTTGCTGCCACAGGCTTGCCCAGTGAGAGGATTCTCCGGCGCTGCTGCTGGACCCCACTCCATTAGCCTGACCCTGCGCCATTAGCCCGGCGAGCTAACAGTTTACAGAGAGGGGCGACCAATAGTTCGATTCGGAGTCGGACTGACCACAAACGTTTCGAGAATCAAACGACGTCCAGTCCACGTGAACTCCGATAGACAAAATAGTGAGAAAACGGAATGTTTGCGGGGAATCGTAACTTACCTGCTGCTAGTAAAACCACAGGGGAGGTGGGTGATGGTGGTGGTGGTGATGATGGCAGTTCGTCTGGTTGTCATGCTAGCGAAGGCTATCGATAGTTAGCTAAGCTACATTTAGGACGTTTCTGAGGGGAAACGCTTGTATGTTGCTTTAAAATAACGACGCGTTAAGTCGAACCGCTTGATCAAAAAACAAACGGTCTTGGGTATATACAAAATGTTATCCTCGTTACAAAGTTAGGTCGCTTTGCTCGTTTAAGTTACGTCGTTAACTTCGACACAAAAAAGAAGCTTCAAACTGACCACCGAGCTACTTTGGAGACGATTTGTGATTGGACGGTGAATGCCACCAATCACCTGTGGCGATGGTGGGTTAGAGCACCGCCCTCCTCCCTCCCTATAAATAGATTAGAGAGGTCTCCTGTCTCTGTTATAGACCATTTCAAAGTGACAACAATCACATTCAAAATAAGACCCACGTTTATTTCCTGTTGCAATGTTTCCTAATGCAATAACTGTACAGGAAATACATGTGGGTCCAAACTGTTCCCTAGCAACAGAATTCCAGTGAAGTGCTGCTGCTACTGATGATTATAATGACGATGAAGACAATAATAACAATCAATCATCATCAGATCATTTTATGTTGGCTACAGTCAATTGTTTCCTTAGTATCAGGACAAATGCTTTATTGCAAGAGAAAAGTATGCATGTCTCCAAATATTCAAGAAATTAAACATTACAACTGGGGAGGCTTATTCAAGTCACTCATCATTGGCCACAGGTGAAGTTGATGAGACGGACACAAAACTGCTGCAGTGTTTGTTATGTAAGGCTTACCCCCCCCCCGGCCACATCTCCGTCCCTCGGCACAAGCCGCCGTCTGCTACATTTTTCATCAGACACAGATGAGAGAGAATGCTGCATGGAGGAGGCATTAAATCATCTTCTCTGATGCGCCATTACCTACCCACCGGCTGCTCAAGTTGTATACGCACGTCTGCCCAGTGATATTGGGGGTGGAGGAGATTGACGGGCATATAGCTGTGATTAATACTGCTTTACTAAACTCCCCAAAGCAAGGTCAGCAGCAGCCATTTGTAGGCTGTGAGAAAAACCCAAATAATATCCATCTAGATTTGACTGCCCCGTTGTTCCTTTGTGCCTATGCGGACATGATTCAGTCCAATGCACTATTGAACAGCCAATAGGTTATCCTTTCTTCAGAACCCCATATAAATCGGTGTTGTATTTGGCTAAATCCAGTGTTCCCCACTTAGATCTTCACTGTATAGGTTCAAAGGCATTGTGATGGACGGTGAAAGCACCAGGGGGTGTGGGTGTGGGTGCACTGGGTGTTCTTTTGTGTGCTTCTTCTATGACTACTGTAATTAACTGTATAAACTGAGAGGCTGTCTTATCATTTCCAGGAGAATGACATTTTCCTCTTTTCTCATCTAGAGGGCAGTGGAGACCCATCTCACGGAGCGAGATCCACTAGCGCCATAATACATAATGCATAACGTTCACCCTGGCTATCTCCAGCCTTCCTAGACCTGAGTAAGACAATCCGACCACGTGTCGGCATGAATATGGAGATTTCTTCCAAGATGGTTGACAAAATATTACACTCTATCAGATGAGCGGTAAAATGATGTCGGGGTAGGGGCATGCTATTTTGACATATTCTGAGACAACTAACCTTGTGAAAGAGGCAGTTGTATGCAGTTTGAATTTGTGTGTGTGTGTTTGGGCCCTGCACGTATGTAAGGGAAGGGTTGGAAACAAGGAGGCCCAGAATAGCATGAAGATCAAAAGGAGAGCGACTGAGCGAGTCAGACATCAACCAACATCCTACTCAGACCTACTGCTGAGTCCAGTTCAGGTAAAGGATGTTGTTTCATTGTCGACATTGTGTTGCACAGCAGGAGTCTTTATTGAAGGAAAAGAAGAAGAAGAAAAAAAGGTCAGATCTGTACACATCTCTTTGTCACTGCTCTTTATGCTTCGGGTTGACAACAGTTGTGACGGCACTCTTGTAGATCGGGTTGTCCCGCTGCAATGAGACAAAAGCAGGTCTCGTCACACGGGATTGATCTCAGACATTTTAAGATCTTTTTTTTTAATAGATCTGTGTTGAAAAGGAGGAGCGTCTTGGGTGCAGAAGCGAGACTCACCCTGTTCCAGCATCTCTTCTGCAGCTCTCCCTGGAAGCGGGCAAACTCCCTGTAGTCGTGGACGCTGGTGACTAGTTTCCATAGCAGCAGGGAGGCCACACCCAGCACCACGACGGACGCCGACACCACAACGGTGATCAGGACCACATCAGGGCCTGCTGGACACTCTGAGTAACAGACGGATGTCATGAACGGGAGGAGGTGGCTGTAAGAGGGAACATCTATTTGTCTGAACATACCTGCATATAACCCCTCTATATACTTACTTATATACACCTGCATATAACAATTAGCTCTGTATGATACAAATGCTGTATATACCATATATGTATATTTATTCTCACTGCATATATATATCTATTCACACCTGTCTGTATTTACCTGCACATAACCGTTTACATATCTGTAGATACTATATCTCCTGTATATCTGTACATATCCTACTCTTACTAGTTACGTAGACAGTATGACTACTACCATACTGTCTTTACACCTGTATCACTGTACATATTATACTACAACTCTGTACATACATCTGATTAGCACTACACTCAGTAGTACTAATTTGTATATTTTGTACCCAGTTTAATCACCTGTACTTTTGTATATTGCTTTTGCACTTTACTGCTACATTTGCACTCTGGTTGGATGCCAAACTTCTTTTCGTATAATGACAACAATACATTTGAATCTAATCTCATGTATTTCAGATGACATACCAGTACACCGAAGTTGATTTAATCAGTGTTACACATGTTCCATTTAGCAATTGATTGATTGATTGACTGATTGATGTGTTAGTGATCAAATACAGTATGTGGGGTACTGTATTTGGGTGTTGCCTACCTCGTTTAAGAGATGCATGAATGAGGGCTGAGCCATTCCTCTGTCCCACTCTCCAAAGCAGGAAGTGGACCCAGCAGCCCTCTAAGTCCCTCACCCTACACGCGTGGAGCCCGGCTGAGGGCGGGGTCAGGGCTAACGTGCCAGGCTCCAGCACTAAGGAGAGGTTCACATTGGGCACATCTCACCTCACACTGCCTCTCTCCGCCGAGCCCTGTGAGAAGGCCCTGCACAGGACGCATTCCCTACAGGAAGGAAGCCGGTACTTTAAAGATGCACTAACTCCAGACATTCGGTGAGGGTTCACACAGTAGGTGAGAGAGCTGCCAGGGGACGTAGCTCAGAGGGCAGGGGAGTGTGCGTCGGAAGGGAGGATTTTGGAGGGTGGAACAGTGGGAAGGAAACAGAAGAAGTTTTTGAAAAATCTATGATAAACGTCTGGATGTCAGTACAGTAAGCCCTGAATATAGAGCAAAGAGCCATTGCTGGGGATCCATCCATATCACAGAGAGGAATTGAAAGGTTATATGGTTATAAGGGGGCGACAATGGCTCAGGAGGGAGAGCGATCATCTAGTAATCAGAAGGTTCCCGGTTCGATTCCAGCTCCTGGAGGCATGGTTGCCTCCACTGTCAGTGTGTAAATATGTGAGTGAATGGTTGAATGTGAGGCATAAGTTGTAAAGCGCCTTCGATAAAAGCTTCTATAAATGCAGTCCATTTACCATATGGGTTAGTGGGGTTTGGTTGGGCTCAGGTCCACCACTGGTTAGAGGAAAGGAACTCAAGACGCCTGGAAGACAGCCCCACTGGGGAATATCACGCAGTAAGGTAGACGAATAATTGTGACAGCAACTCAGAAAGTGCTGATGAACAATCAAATAATAAAACAGATGAGTGCATGCGGGTTGGCGTGAAACCAGTTGGCAACTCAAGAGGACGGTGTTCTACGAGATTCTGTTGAAGTACAGGAGTGGCTGGAAGTTAACCCTTTCACTACCAAACTACAGAAGGTTACCTTTCACTACCACACTACAGACGGTAGTGAAAGGTTAACCTTCTGTAGTGTGGTAGTGAAAGGGTTAACCCATTGTGTGGTAGTGAAAGGGTTAACCTCATGTAGTGTGGTAGTGAAAGGGTTAACCCCTTGTAGTGTGGTAGTGAAAGGGTTAACCTTCTGTAGTGTGGTAGTGAAAGGTTAACCTTCTGTAGTGTGGTAGTGAAAGGGTTAACCCATTGTAGTGTGGTAGTGAAAGGGTTAACCTCATGTAGTGTGGTAGTGAAAGGGTTAACCCCTTGTAGTGTGGTAGTGAAAGGGCTAACCTTCTGTAGTGTGGTCGTGAAAGGGTTAACCCCTTGCAGTGTGGTAGTGAAAGGGTTAACCTCATGTAGTGTGGTAGTGAAAGGGTTAACCCCTTGTAGTGTGGTAGTGAAAGGGTTAACCTTCTGTAGTGTGGTAGTGAAAGTGTTAACCCCTTGTAGTGTGGTAGTGAAAGGGTTAACTTTCTGTAGTGTGGTAGTGAAAGGTTAACCTTCTGTAGTGTGGTAGTGAAAGGGTTAACCCCTTGTAGTGTGGTAGTGAAAGGGTTAACTTTCTGTAGTGTGGTAGTGAAAGGGTTAACCCCTTGTAGTGTGGTAGTGAAAGGGTTCACCTTCTGTAGTGTGGTAGTGAAAGGGGTAACCCTTTGTAGTGTGGTAGTGAAAGGGTTAACCCTTCATAGTGTGGTAGTGAACGGGTTAACCATTTGCAGTGTGGTAGTGAAAGGGTTAACCCTTTGTAGTGTGGTAGTGAACGGGTTAACCCTTTGTAGTGTGGTAGTGAAAGGGTTAACCCTTTGTAGTGGGGTAGTGAAATGGTTAACCCTTCGTAGTGTGGTAGTGAAAGGGTAACCCTTTGTAGTGTGGTAGTGCACGGGTTAACCCCTTGTAGTGTGGTAGTGAAAGGTTAAAGTAAGTGAAAGAAACGAGAACTGCAAGGAGTGGTTTGATAATTGCAGAGTGCGTGTCTACGTGTCAAGAGAGTCATACTGTACATTGATATGAACGAGGCTGGGGAAGCATCGGGGGCAGACTCTTGCCTTAAGTGGAAAAGCACTGTTGAAAAGGTGTGGGATGTCGATTGGGATGTTGAGAAGTTCAGGAATCCCGGAAGCGCATGTGAAGCGAGGAGTCTGACATGGAACAATAATCGACAGAGAGCGCAGAACTCGTCAGTGTTGCAGAGTTTTGAACGGGATGAATTACCGAGAGAAGTACTAGTGCAGGATGAGAGGAGCAGTGGTGGAATGTACTTAAAGGATAACTCCACTATTTTGGGAAATTAGCTTATTTAACATCTTCCCTGGAGTTAGACAAGAAGATGCATACCTTTTTTGTCTCTGTGCGTGCATTTTAGCTTTGGGAATAGATGCTCCGTTAGCATAGCTTAGCTTCATCACTGGAAGTGAGGCAGGACAGTAGCCTTACAGTGCCTTACAGTGTATTGCAAGGTCTGACATTGACCAAACTTGATATGCATGACCTTGGTGGGCTCTAGGTCAACTCCTGAAAAGGGGGTCAATGTCAGACCTTGCAATCAAAAGTTAGGGGCGCACTGAAATTATGGCAAGGGTTATTAGCCCCCTAACTTTTGATTGCAAAGTCTGACATTGACCCCCTTTTCAGGAGTTGACCTAGAGCCCACCAAGGTCATGCATATCAAGTTTGGTCAATGTCAGACCTTGCAATACACTGTAAGGCACTGTAAGGCTACTGTCCTGCCTCACTTCCAGTGATGAAGCTAAGCTATGCTAACGGAGCATCTATTCCCAAAGCTAAAATGCACGCACAGAGACAAAAAAGGTATGCATCTTCTTGTCTAACTCCAGGGAAGATGTTAAATAAGCTAATTTCCCAAAATAGTGGAGTTATCCTTTAAGCACCTAAGGTAAAGGTATGCGTTCTACATGACGTTTGTGTATTCCAGTGATTGAGAACATTCAAGCCTCCATCCATTGACCTCTTTTTTTAAGGTTATGTTAAAGTGGTATGTGGTCCAGTTATGCTGCTCTGATTAAAGGTGATGTTAAAGTGGTATGTGGTCCAGTTATACTGCTCTGATTAAAGGTGATGTTAAAGTGGTATGTGGTCCAGTTATGCTGCTCTGATTAAAGGTGATGTTAAAGTGGTATGTGGTCCAGTTATGCTGCTCTGATTACGTTAGGTTGACAGGCTTCAAATGTGCAAGTATATAATCTTCATACATTATTGCCATGTTTTCTATGCAAAATAATTTTCTTCAAAGTATCTAGTAACTGATGGGTTCAGATAAATGTAGTGGAGTAAAAGTATAAAGTTCCCTAAAATGAAAATACTAGTAGCTCAAAGCTGTACTTAAGTACAGTACTTGAGTAAAAATACTTAGTTACTTTCCACCACTGGAGAGGAGAGAGTTCAGATTCAGAGTTCAAAGACCCTTTGTTCCCCCTTCCACTACAATGCAGAAGGTGCAAAACATTTGGGCACATGGCTTCAGTGTGTAGGAAACGTGTGTCGAGGTGCGTTAGATGCAGCTGGGTGGCATGCAATTCTGAGTTGTGTGAAGAGATGGTTACATTTGTGAATGTTGGAGGTGATGGTCTCTTGAATGCCCAAGGACAGTCCAGGAGATTGAGGGGAACAACATCAGGGTAACTGATCATGTCATATGCTGAGGCAGTGCCGAAGGTGGAGGACAGGGAGCCTAGTCAGGTTAAACAGTTTGGAAGAGGGGAACAAGAGGGATGTATCTGGTTGGGGGGGGAAAACAGTTATTGGCATTTATTACTATGGTAATTAACTGCACTGGCTGCAGCTCAAAAGTATCTGAAAGTGAAGGACATCACAACAACTAGGCCTGAATAGGTTGTGGTCTTTTGTTGTTGACTTGAGACTTGACATTTGTTTCTTCTGAAAACAATTGTGTCATTTCTTCCCTTTTCCACATGGCAAACTTCCTCATTCAGTCGGGTGTGCTTCTTATTAACTCCCGGGTGCTCCTCGTTGCTGCGCAAATCTGAGTAGCTTGTGGTAGAGTAATACAGTAACATTAGTGGAAATAAATGACAGTGATTTTCACACGGGTCAATTACCTACGCCTGGCGACTTTCAAGCTTCACAGAGGATATTTTCAATCCTTTTCAACATCAATGGCAGTGTGGAAGGTAGGATGAGATCTACCAAAACATACACTTTATATACACCTATGCACAAAGACGGGGACAATCTCTGCTAATGGTGAGAAGTCCAATTTAGACTGGTATGGTCCTTTGAAAATATAGAATGCTAATTTAAATGTGCAGTAAAGAAAGGCACCTGTATTGTTTGCTTACCATGTGACCCCTTTGAACTGTGAACTAATTGAACTGGAATGTTCCATGTACCTGTGCAAGGTGCAGGCGCTGGGGCAGGTCTGTTGAACTTGAATTGATCCATTCCCACTCAAACGTACTGTACATTCCACAAATGGTAATTTGGCACTAAATGGCTGCCATAGAACTTTTCATGGAAATCAATGTTGGTTTGGTGCATGAGATTCAGTTGCAGCTGTGTGATGAACAACCCCGACTTATAAACTTTATTTGTATAGCATATTTCATACAAGAATTGCAGTCCAAAGTGCTTCACAGCGTTGACAGAAAATAGACATAGTCATACATCATTTTCACCCAAAAATGTGTTTATCAACCTATCCCTTATCCAGTCCCTTCATATGACGGGCCCCAGATGCTACTGTCATACACTGTCCACACATAAAACAATGCTCACTGCCATGACACCATTACCAATATTCTAAGGAAGCCATTTTAGGTGTACTGAAAGAGATTACCACACGTTTCCTACCTCTACAACCACCCAACTTCTGTCAGATGTTAAACATACTGATCATATTTTGTTTCAAACCTTTATTTTAACTCGAAAGGCAACTGAGATTTCCCTTATTTACAGTCACGTTGAGTGTACATACAGAAAAAAATTAAATAAAGCATATAAAATCACACAGCATATAAAATCACAACAATAATATGACCATGCAATGAGAGTGCGTGTGTGTGTGTGAGGTCTGCCTACCTCCACATTGCAATCCCTGGTACGGATCACAGTGGAAATCATTGCATTCACAGTGTGGCCCGCATAATAAGCATGACTGGTCTTTCGGCTGCTCTTGTGACAAACGCACTTCCCACAAACACACTCGCCGTGTCCGCTGCACTGTTCTGATGTGTTGTCACGGCGACAGAGGTGTGAGCCAACTGCCAAGTTCGACTCCTCTCGATCACATTCACAAAATGTGCCAATTCGCCCCTCTTTACACCTGTGAAGGGGACATTTGAATAACCAGGAGGAAGATTTCTTAGAATAGTTGATGATGACATCAGGATGATTCACCTGCAGGTTCCGCACTCCAGAGTTCCGTTGCCATGGCTACACAAGGGGCTGTGTGGGACCATGTCCTTTTGACACGAACAGTCGCATACAGGGCTCAGCAGAACCTTCAGCTCATCACTGTAGCCTTGGGGCTTAATAATGACACTGTGCGGTTTCTATGAACCAGTCCCACACTGTGGTGCAGTTATGGTTACGTCAAAGCTCACCTAGGAAGGAGGTGTGGAGAGAAATATGCCTTTAGTACAAACCCTTTGTAGTACTAAGGAGGCAATCATAATTATCATTATTGCTATTCATTTCACCAGAGATGACTGTTAACCACATGCTAATACACAATTTACCACACACAGAGTGATGCACTCCAACAGACGCACAGGAATGTATACGCACGCACACACACGCACACGCACACACACACACACACACACGCGTGCGCGCACGCACGCACACACACACACAAACCTCATCACCGATAGAGATGTCGGAGCACTTCCTCCCCTGCTCCCCGGCTCTGGGCTCGCCGTCCTTGCAGTGTGAAACGTAGGAGATGTGATAGCCCGGAGGCAGCTCGCTGTTCTCCATAACAACCTCAGAGGTCAGCGCCTGGGGTCAGCAGCATAGTTAACCCTTTAATGTCGGCCGCTTCAATCGTATAAGGCTAAAGACCCGTGTAGGAAGGAAGGGACTCTTAAGCTTCACTCACATTATACGCCTGGACTGTTATCTGCAGGATGTTGTTGGAGTCATTGGAGAGCATTCCAACAGCACATTTCGGGAAGATGCTTTTCAGGCCCTGCCAAGGAAATAATGGTCCAAACTGAAATGTTTCCCCCCTCGTTATTAGTATGTAAATCTGTACCTTTGGGTAATTGTCTTTGACATACTATCAAACAATCCAACAAACAGAAGTGGCAATCCAATTAAAAGAGATTGAGGTTACCCCCGGCTTGGTCAGTCATCCCTACAAACACAATTGGCAGTGTTCACGGGTGGGAAGCGGGTGGGTGTTCGTGGGTGGGAAGCGGGTGGGGTAGTCCTGGTTGTTGCAATAGCGACTCCTACTGGTCGGTCAGGTCGCCTGTTCAGCAGGGAGATAGCATGAACCTCCGCACGCGTTACGCTCTCCCAGTGAAACTCCTAGCCGTCAGGTGAAAAGAAGCGGCTAGCGACTCTACGTGTATCGGAGGAGGCATGTGGTGAGTCTAAAGTTTTACTTTGCAGTTGAAAAAAGGTAATAAATCGCAATATATCGCAATATTAATATCGCAATACTTAGCATATCGCAATATATTTAGTAACGCAATACTATCGTATCGTGACTCAAGTATTGTGATAGTATCGTATCGTGAGGCCTCTGGTGATTCCCACCCCTAGTGTACAGGGAGTAGAGGAGGGGACTCAGAACACAGCCCTGGGGGGCCCCTATGTTGAGAGTGATGGATGAGGAGGTGCAGTTGCCTGCTCTCACCACCTGGGGTCTGCCCGTCAGGAAGTCCAAGACCCACTGGCAGAGGTCATAGTTCAAGCCCAGGTCCCTGAGCTTGGCTATGAGTTTGGAGGGGACAATGGTATTGAATGCTGAGCTGTAGTCGATGAATAGCATTCTCACATAGTTCCCCTTCCTCTTGTCCAGGTGTGATGCTGCTGTGTGCAGCACATGGGCTATGGCGTCCTCCGTGGACCTGTTGGGGCGGTATGCAAATTGCAGGGGGTCCAGGTTGATGGGGAGGGAGGAACAGATGTAGCCCTTCACTAGCTTCTCAAAGCACTTCATGGCTATGGAGGTGAGAGCTACAGGGCGGTAGTCGTTGAGGCAAGCGGTCTTGGATTTTTTGGGTACAGGGATAATGGTGGACTTCTTCAGACAGGTGGGGATGACAGTCTGTTCTAAGGACAGGTTAAATATGTCAGTGAATACCGGGGCCAGTTGGTCGGCACAGACTTTTAGGATGCGGCCGGGATACCGTCCGGTCCTGCTGCCTTCCTGATATTCACTTTCTTAAAGGTCCTCCTCACCTCATGTTCTGTTATCCTGAACACTGAGTCTCCATCGGCAGTGCCCCCCCCTCCATTGCAGTGGTTTGTAGGCTGGTGTTGTTATTCACAGCCTCAAACCTCGCATAGAAGGTATTGAGATAATTTGCCAATTGGATGTCACTGTTCAGCTTGAGGGAGGTGCCTTTGTAATCTGTCATCGTTCTGAGGCCCTGCCACATACCTCTAGAGTCAGCCTGTTCATATTGAAGTAAAATGTTATCCCTGTAGCGCCGTTTTGCCTCTATTACTGTCCTCTTTACGTTGTATCTCGCCACCTTGTGGTCATTCATGTTGCCTGTCACAAGCCCGGCGTTGTATGCTGAGGTGCACGCTTTCAGAGCTTCGTGGACGAATTTGTCTACCCAAGACTTATACCCGCTCTTAAATAGCGAGTAGCAATGGTCTAGGACAGTGGTTCTCAAACTTTTTACACCAAGTACCACATGAGAACGTAGCTGGCTCTCCAAGTACCACCATATGACCGGCGTTAAAATACAGTCTATTCAGCTATGGACAGTTCACGCAGGAGGCAAATGTATTCCTAATACCATTATTTATTGTTAACTTTTGTCAGACACAGCCACAATGTACAAAGGGATAGCACTAGAACTAGCAAACGCTTCCACACAACTCATACAATGCAAGGGGCATTGAGAACATAATAACTAACATTCTCACATAGCAAGTGAGAAAATTAACTGAATTTCAGCAAATGTACTTAATTCTCTCTCTCTCTCTCTCTCTCTCTCTCTCTCTCTCTCTCTCTCTCTCTCTCTCTCTCTCACACAGCAAGCAATTGTCCGTCATTCTCTCACACACACACACACACACACACACACACACACACACACACACACACACACACACACACACACACACACACACACACACACACACACACACACACACACACACACACACACACACACACACACACACACAATTATTTTGTTACAAAAACTTAATTTCCTGCATTCTGGTGCAGGAATCTTTGAAATTTTACCCTTTAAATGCCAGTGTTTGTGATGGGCATCACAAATTATTGTAAAAAATAAAATAAAACACATATTCAATAAATTTTTGAATGTTTACCCTTTAAAGCTTTAAAAAGCTAGACGCACTGGGGATACGCAAGACTGGCTTTCCTTCAGACAACTTAGAAATAGAACTACTGCAGCTGTGAGGAAGGCTAAATCTGATTACTTTTTAGACTTAGTCTCGAATTCCTACTCTAACCCAGCTAAATTCTGGGGTGCAGTAAACCTGTCAAAAAATAACCCTGCTACATTGCCATTGTGTATTAATGTGGCTGATTGTAAAATCTCGGATCCTCAGGAAATTTGTCTTGCTTTCAATAAACACTTCATTGAGGCTGGGTCCTTATTTGACAGGTTGTCTACTGGGCTGGCTCCACTGGATGTCGACTCTGACCCTAGCCCAATCTTCGATCATGCCTCGTGTGTACCTACATTTTCCTTCCAGCCATTTTCATCTAGTGAAACTCTCAATATCTTGCAATCCATAGACCCTAAGTGTTCTACTGGTGTGGACAATTTAGACAATTTTTCTATAAAACTGGCAGCCCCTGTCATTTGTGAGCCATTGTCCCACATCTTTAACCTTTCTATTGCATCTGGCATAGTCCCGCAAGTGTGGAAATCTGCCAAGGTGCTCCCCTTGCATAAAGGGGGGGATAGGGATAAGATGGATAACTATCGTCCTATCTCCAAACTATCATGCCTAGCCAAAGCACTGGAGACCTTGGTAAACAACCAATTAAAAACCTTTTTCTCAAGTTGCTCAGTGCTAAGTACTCACCAATCAGGTTTCAGAGCAAATCATAGTACTATTACAGCTGTTACTTTGGTCACTAATGACATTATTTCAGCCCTGGACAATGGGAAGCATTGTGCAGTTCTCTTTGTAGACCTCTCAAAGGCGTTTGATACAGTAGACCATCCACTTGCTTTTGAATAGTCTAGCTAGCATTGGCCTGGATAAAGCCGCTTGTGCTTGGTTTCAGGACTATTTATCTTCAAGGTGTCAATCTGTGAATTCAGGTAACTTTCAATCTGATTTCCTGCCATTGTCTAAGGGTGTACCACAGGGTTCGGTATTGGGGCCGGTCCTCTTTACAATCTATATTAATGATATTGTTTCTAGTCTTTCAGCACTAGCAGGTTGTCAGGCTCATCTTTATGCGGATGATACAGTTGTCTACTGCATTGCGGATACTGTTCAGGAAGCTATTGTGAACCTGCAGCTTGCGTTTGACACTCTCCAAAATGCTCTAGCTAAGCTCAAGTTAGTGCTTAATGCTAGTAAAACCAAGTCTATGATGTTTTCTAGAGCCAGGGTTATAGATTATGACATGCTACACCTAACAACAGCAAATGGTTTGTATATTGAAAGAGTTAGTGAGTATAAATATCTTGGTATATGGCTGGATGATAAACTTTCTTTTAAATTCCATATAGATAACCTAGCTACAAAATTACGGCAAAAGATTGGTTTCTTGTACCGTAACCGCGCTAGTTTTCCTATGTTCTGTAGGAAAAGAATTATACAGGCTGTTTT
Source organism: Notolepis coatsorum (assembly GCF_963971535.1). Taxonomy (NCBI): domain Eukaryota; kingdom Metazoa; phylum Chordata; class Actinopteri; order Aulopiformes; family Paralepididae; genus Notolepis; species Notolepis coatsorum. The sequence continues at coordinate 58,491,215 of NC_140176.1, forward strand.
TTTGTCAATATTGGACTATGGTGATGTCATTTACAGGCATGCGTCTGCGTCTACATTAAGGCCTTTGGATTCTGCCTACCACTCCGCCCTAAGATTTATTACGGGTGACAAATATGATACTCACCATTGTCTTTTGTATGAGAGGGTAGGCTGGCCATCTCTCTCGTTGCGACGTAGTTATCATGGGTATCTTTTTATCTACAAAGCAATTATTGGCAAACTTCCACCTTATATTACATCTTTGTTGGTCTGGAGTGCTGTCACCTACCAAACTCGTTCGAATGATCGGCTTGTGCTCAGGGTGCCTCGAGTTCGGTCTGAGCTTGGAAAATCTGCCTTCTCCTACGATGCTCCATACACATGGAATACCCTGCAAAAGACTCTAAAGCTCGGAACATTCCCGTCATTCATGGAGTTTAAAGGCATTGCACTTGACCTATGTACTGAATCATGTAATTGTTTTTAATCCATCATTGTAGTAATTGTAATTCATTGTAATTATTAACTGTTATGATATTTGTGTCCTTTGTTAACTCGTCATCACTGTAAATGAGGGAAACCTCAGTGCTTTCACGAGTATAAATAAAGGTTTGAAATGAAATGAAATGAAATGCCAGTTTGTGTGATGGCATCACAAATTATTGTTAAAAAAAACACAAAAAGTTAAATATTTTCAATATATTAAATGCAAAGTACATTTTTCTGGGGGGGATTATTACAGGCTAGGCATGTGTCAATGATTAGCACCAACACAGATTTTGATGGATTTTTTGTAATGTCAGATTTAACACCAACTCTTTTCAGAAAAGTGGGAGTACCAGCAACGCAGAAAAGTGGGAGTACGGGAAAGCCCAGCAACGCCTATACTATCTAAGGAAGCTGAAGCAGGCTGACCTGCCACGAAATCTCCTTGTCAACTTTTACCATTGTGCGGTTGAGAGTGTGCTGACCTACGGTGTGTCTGTGTGGTTCTCCAGCTGCACAAAGGCAGAGCAAGAGGCTCTACAGAGGGTGGTGAAGGCGGCAGGCAGGATCGTCGGGACTCCTCTACCAAACATCACCTCCGTCTTCACCTCCCGCTGCCTCCACCGCTCCAAATGTATCATCAAGGACCAGTCGCACCCAGCACATCACCTCTTCCAACTCCTTCCTTCAGGAAGGAGATACCGGTCCATACATGCCAAGAGTACAAGATTTAAGAACAGCTTTTTCCCCCAAGCAGTTAGACTGTTAAATACTCATTGACTGTCCCCTCACGTGCACCATGCACTTACCACTGCACTTGATAATCTCTGATTACCACCCATTATGCACTTTATTATTTAAAATATTCTGTTATGTACAGTGTTATATGTGTTATGTGTTCATGTATGTATATATGTACTACAGTCTGTGGGAGCTCCCCTGAAATTTCATTGTATACTGTGCAATGACAATTAAAAGTCTATTCTATTCTATTTCATTTTTTATCTGACATTACAAAAAATCTAAAAATAAATGGTTATGATCAGGGCTGAAGTTGAATTAAAGATTTATGACTGTTTAGACTGCATTACTCTCTGTCACAGTGATCTCCTGGTTGTTCCCCACTTAGGTTATCTAACTATCGCACCGCCGCAACCAGAAACACTGGCCTGGCCTGCTTCTAAGTTCAGTGGCCTGACTGCAAAAAAAAAGAAAATAAAAAATTGGTGCTTTTTTGTAAATGTTTTCAAGTACCACCAGCAGTACCACCAAGTACCACTAGTGGTAGGCGTACCACAGTTTGATAACCACTGGTCTAGGATATTCCCGCCTCTGGTGGAACAAGTCACATGCTGATAGAAATTTGGCAACACTTTATTTCCCAGTTAGTCGTGTTATTTTGCTCTCTCGTAATGTTCTCTAGCCTATTGTTCTTCGACCGTGTCTAACCCTTGTTGTCCTCCTTCCCTGCAGTCCTTCCTGGCTCTTCACCCTGTTCTCTGGCTCTCGACAAGACGTGCTCTGATCCCTGCCTGCCTGACAAACTCTCCTTGCCTTTTCCCGGAAGGTATGAGGACTTGCACCCTTTTGATCTCTGCCTGGCTGACTACCCTGTACCCGTTTTGACCCCTGTCTGGCTGACTATTCCGTACCCATGTATCGACCCCTGCCTGTCTGACTCTCCTGCCCCGCACACGCTCCTGGACTGTAGGTTCGTGTTAACGTTAGATAATGTACAAAATAAACGCTTTCCGCTGCTATAAACGTTGCACTTTTATTTTGAAAACCCCAGAAAGGAAGTCATTATATTTGCTTTACACATCCTGTTCTGCGTTAGCTCCGGTAAGCTCAGAGCGTCCAGTAGGTAGTAGTATATTATCAATACCAGCCATTGGATTACTGTTTTCTAAATTGGGGAGGCTTTTAATCGTCAAGGTAAGAGGATTTTAAGTCATGGTATCCATAAACTTCAATCGGTTCAGATCCTTTGAAGGAATGAGAATATCAAAAAACCTGTAGGGAACGTCAGGGTACTGTCCCACCTCACTTCCAGTGATGAAGCTAAGCTATGCTAACGGAGCGTCTGTTCCCTAAGCCTAATGCATGCACAGAGACAAAAAAGGTATGTATCTTCTTGTCTAACTCCAGGGAAGATGTTAAATAAGCTAATTTCCCAAAATGTTGGCGTTATCCTTTAAGCTTAGGCACTCTTTCAAAGTTGGTTAAGGTTAGAGTTTGTCTTAGAGCAGGGCGATAGAACACCAGCCCTGATTCCAAACTCTAACCTTAACCAACTTCGAAAGAGTCGCCTAAGCTTAAAGCCCAACCTCCAGGTTAAACCCTACTGATCAATTATGGGTAGTTTACATCATTGGTATATAATTTCATTATTTATTTTTTTCCATTTGACACCGGAAATGCCACTCTGAAAGAGTTAAAAAGGTCCACGCACGAATAACATGCACGCGCAAATCAAAAAAGCTTATCAAACGCCGACGTCACAACAGGTCAACAGGACAACAGGTGCATATTAATGAGCCGAATCTAAAAGCTTATCAGACGCTAGCACCTAGCACGGCCGTGACGTCACTTCAGGAAACGTATGCCTTATGTCCGTCCGGGTCATAGTACTAGATCAATGGTGGCTCACTCGGTGCATCACAGTTAGCCTATATCTCCGCCGTCCCTGCTACACGCAGTCGGGACCACTACACTCACTGACGTTAGCCTATAGCCCGCCGTCCCTGCGGGTGGTTCTCTCCTCTTTGTGTGCCCCCGTCCCCGCGGAGGAGCTTGTGGACTCGACGGCGGCGGCGGCGGAGCCCGCAGCGCTAGTTAGCTCATAGCTATCGTGTAATACTAGCCTTTGCGGGCTCGGGCGCCCTGCGGCTGCCGCCGCCGTCGCGTCCATGGGCCCCCCCGGCAGGGCACCCGTGGGGACGGGTCGGGGTGTACAGAGAGGAGAGAACCATTTTGGGTCGGCCGTTCATGCCGGCCAGCGAGCCGGATGTCGGGATATGTTGTTAGCACAATAGCTACCAAGCTAAGCTATGTTATCTACTAATGTTATAAACACAATATGTGTACAACGACACAATGATTTACATTATTACAAATATGGTAACGTGGTTGTGGCTTTTACAAATAGTGGTTAGCTTTAGAGATGGATGGATGGCTATAATCACGGAGCAATAGTGAGGTGAAACAGATACATTTCCATTCGGCTAGTAGTAGCAAGCATATATCTATGGTAGCAAGGCTCTCTGCCTGCCACTAGCTGTGTGACTCTCAGCGCCCCCTGGTGAGCCCCCTGTTGTCCTGCACCTGTTGTGACGATTACACACGCACGTTATGAACCATTGAATAAAATATGCACGTGCGTGGTGATTGTGTTGGGCAGACAAAATGTTTGATAAAAACACTAAAACTGGGTCAATTTCAATACTTTTTTTTCCCCTTCTTCATGAAAGCCACTGTTGGCCTAGTCCACATTGTTTATTGAACAAAAATACAACGTGGAGGTTGACCTTTAACCAGTGATAAACTAGGCGTTAGGTAGTTTGCAGCTGTTCGAGGCGGAAATGGGCGCGTCACGCGATTGGGCGCACATGTCACATGACCAGAAACGTCAGTGGCCAATCAGATCGCACCAGAAACGTCAGTGGCCAATCAGATCGCAGAACACGAAACTGGAAATCCGTTGGTACAAAACTAGACGCATCCTGGATCTGTAGCTGTATTGTAGAATTTCCACTAACAACACTCAAATCTGATACCAAGAGCCATTTGTAACATGTCAGAAATCAGAGCAAATCTCTTTTGGACATCTCTTTTGTCCAATGGCCCCAACATAACAATATAAGTCCATATTATGTAAATGTAAAGGATCAGACCTCACATCGGACGACACCCAACATTTAGGACTCGGTATCGGCAGTGGAAAAAGTTATCAGTGCGTCCCCTAATGCAAAGAACTCAAAACAGACGATATGCAATCAGCATTTATGCATGCTCTTCTCCTCCTAGCTCAATCTCTGTCCTCCCTCCGTCCCCTCCCATCTCTTTCCCCCTGTCGCATCCCCATCACTCTCGCCGACTGACATTCCATTTCCTCCTCAGGAGATAAATAAATACCATTTAGAAGGCAGAAACATGCACGTCTGCCACACACATCCACCCCCCCAGCCCTTCAGGGTGGCCATTTATCCACACAGAAATAGATGAACAACAATCCATATACATTCACTCCCACCACCACAGACTTCCCGGGCCTCTCTAGTATTGGTCATAGACGCGGAAACACACTGGATAAACACACAGAAAAAGGCTGGACGGGATGTGTAACACATCGCGGGCACATTCACACACACACACACACACACACACACACACACACACACACACACACACACACACACACACACACACACACACACACACACACACACACACACACACACACACACACACACACACACACACACACACACACACACAGATTAAGGAGATGAAAGACTCGGCTGGGATTATTTCGCCACAACCTCTCCAGCTGAATCCCGGTCGGGGTGTTGCCTGTCAGCATCCCCCTTTTCCTCGGAGAACTGCACTGTTTGCGCCGACCTTTAAATCACTCCCTTTGACTTCCGTCTGCTGCAAGCCCGGGCCTCCGTTCCATTGCTAGCATCGCGGACGGGAATCAATTTTACACGCTACCGCAATATCTACACGCCATAGGATAAGCATTTATCTGCTCTTCAGCTCCAGCTTCGACCAGTAAGCTAACAGAGGCCGAAAGCGCACAATGTAATGGCTGCTTCAGCTGAATTCAAGCTTTGATATTTCTCTTTTGAATGCCAGCATGCGGCAGCACAATTACTGATAATTATCTGATAACTCAAGATAAATAATATATCTGGGAATTTCCTCCAGTGTAAATGTTGTTCTCCAGGTGACATTTTCCGTCGTTGGGCAGGATGATGCCGCCCAGCTTGCTGTCTCCGGCGAAGTGGAAGCCGGCGTCAGTGGAGAACACCAGCAGACGAGTGACGTTTCTCCAGCCAATCTGCTCCTGGAAGTGGAGAAGAGAGAACCTATTGTATACTTAAGCAATAGCCATGGTAGGCCATGGTATATGGTTATCCGCTTCGCGTCTGGCTGAACTACGTACGTCCCTTAGCTGTGATATTATAATAACCATATGGGCGGCCAGGTGGTGCAGTGGGCAAGGCACTCACCACTAATGCTGGAGACGTTGGGTTCGCGTGTTCGATCCCAGCTCTCCACATTGTTTTCAGTTTGGCTGGTCGTCCATACTAATACAATTGGCAGTATTAGAGGGTGGGAAAGCTGATGGGTGGGTCCTGGGCGTTGTAAACAGAAAAATACTCCTACAGTTCGGTCGGGGCGCCTGCTCAGCGAAGGAAGGATCTGGAGGGAGGTAGTGTGACCTTCCACACGTTACACTCTCCCGGTGAGAATCTGAGCTGCCAGGCTGGCTGCCGGCTGGCTGCGCATGTGTCGGAGGATAGCATGTGATAGTCTCCGGCCTCCCGGACCAACAGTAGGGGGGGTGCGCAACAACCAGGAAGGGATTTGGGAATTGGCATAACGACTAACAGTGGGATGGGAGAAAAATCGGAAAAAGAGGAGGGAAAAAAATTGTAAAAAAATTGTAAAAAGAAAAAAAAAAAACATATGCCACGGCCTGAAGTGCGCTATTGCTTTTATAAAACGGTTACCAAGTAGGCTATGGCAATAGGAATGTAAGACACATGTTTATGTTTTTATTAGTAAATAATAATGTTCAAAATAAAATAGACCCTCCTGGCCTACACTCATTAAAGAGATATTGTAGAAAATACCCAGATGCTACACAGCAAGTTTGGTGATAATCATGTGAAAAAGCTAGGGGGAGTAGGGAAAAAAGTGTTTTTCCAATATGGCAAACTTCCTGGATCCAACAAATAGTTAATTTGTTATTTGTTGCCACATTTCTGGATATCATTTGCATGACGGTATGACTAACAGGTCAGGAGATACAGTATGCTCATTTGAAAATGTAAAGTATGACCTCATGGTGGCGCTAGAGGCAAGGTAATGGGGACACTAGAATCACAGGGGTTCTTCATGAATGTTCACAGTAAATTTGAAAAGATTCTGATTCTATTCAAGTTATCGCATTCACACAGGGATCCGCTGTGGAGGACCTGGCAGTCAGGATGATATCATCCCCGTTCTGTATTCATAGTGGCTCCGCTCGGCGTCACTCATGCACTATCCTCGCATATGTGCACACGCACTGAATAAAATTCCACAATGTACCTTTATCCCAGTATTCGTCTGACCACACCCCTCGTTAGCTTACCTTCATAAGCAGGTGTGTGGTCACCTGCTCTCCTCCTTCTCGCTTTCACCACAAGGAAGTGCCTTCGGTAGATCCCACTTGACGTGTTGTTAGTTGAAAAGAGTTGAGACGTGTTTACATTGTGCTTAGTTTTTTCTTCTCTCATAACTATTCAAAAGGAAAAAGCTAAGTCATAATGTCTACTTCGGAGAGTAGACCCACTCTTCACCAGAGGTTCTCCATTCCCGCCTCTGTCGTGCGTACTGGTGCGGGGCTGCTGCCACTTTCGTGGTTGCCGACCCAGCCCAGGAGACAGCCGATGGATAGTTTGCCTCTCCGAGGAGCCGATGCATCGGTGCCGTCGCCCCGGCGGTGGCATGATCTCGACTCTGGTTCCTCTGGTTCCAGGGAATCGTCCGTTGTTGAGCGGACGGTTCTTTTGGTTCTGGAGGATTTGCGACGCAAGCTTTTCGCGTCTGCCCGTTCACGTCGCAAGATGGTGGCCTGCAGACGCGAACGGCCTGGGTTTGGGGAATTGCTGGAGACCAGCGAGGATGCGTCGGTCTCTGCATGTCCGATGGAAACTGAGGATTTCATGGAAGAGTCGGACGGATTCTTGTTTGAAGGCCCTGTGGAGGCGAGAATCCTTCCTGTCCAGGAAACACCGGAGGGGGGAGAAATGTCACCTTGGGGGCGCCTTGTTCGAGGATGTCGGGGAACCACCTCGGCCTCTTCGGCAGGATGCCCTGCTATCAGCCACATCAGACTGTCGCTCCTCAACTGGTCGAAGCCTGCTGCATGTGAGGGATGCGGGTTCGGTGGAGGAAAGTCAGCAGGGGGAACTGCAGGCTTTGTTTCCCGAGCTCATGGCGGTAGCTGCCACTGCAAACGGCGTGCCGCTGCCGCAGCCATTGCCTGCTCCTGCCCCCGATGATCTCTGGCAGCGTCGCCCGGTGAGAGGGGTGGACGTTGTCTACCCATTTTTCCCCTCAATGGGGGCCTATGTTCGTCAGGGCCAGGCGGTGTCTCACATCATGGGACTTACCCCCGCCTATGTACCAGTTACGCGGGTGTCGGGGTTGGTCAAAGGTATGAGAAAGGGCGTGCCACGGCTTGATAGGCCGATGGCCGCTCTCTGTCCGGATGTGGTGTGGGAACCATTATGCAAGCCGGTTCTCCATGGAAGATCGGCTAGGCGATTGGCATATTGGGGTGACCAGTCATTTATCGCTGGTACACAATCGCTGGCTGCGGCTTCTAACATCGCGCACCTGGCTAGATTTGTATCGGGGATAATGACGGGCGGCACGGGTCTGACCGAGGTAAAATGCGATCAGATCACCCAGGCGGCAGGAGCTGTCCTGCATCTTACCCAGGTGCAGGCCATAGCCTCGGGGAAGATGCGCGCCCTGGCCACCCTGACCCAGCGCCACCTTTGGCTGGAGCAGGCTCGAGTGCCGGAGAGGAAGAGAGCCCCTCTTCTGACGGCCGACCTCTCCGATGCTGGATTATTCGGGAAGGCCCTGCAGCTGATGACCTCAACGTGCAGAGAGATGGCAGAGGAGCGGTCCATGCTCCAGCCCCATTTTCCGCCTCCCGTTTTTGCCGGTGGAGTCAGAAGGCTTCCACGACGTCGAGCTCCCTCCGCCGTGCCTACCACTGCCTCCGCCGCCACTGCTGGCCCCTCCAAGAAGGCCAGGAGGAGAGACTCCTGACACGACTCCTATTACAAACAGGAGTCGTGTACAGGGTTTCCCCCGTCATAGCATATACGTTGCTATGGCGACGGCTTCCATGAGTTAAGATCTTTACGTAAGGTTTGTGGTGTTAAAGTGTCGGGTTAGAGCGTAGGGCTTACGGGTCTGCTACGCTCGATTTTATGTGTAAACTTGAGTCAGTTGGTCACGTGACTCACAGTTGACATGTCTTTTTCATAACTGCGACTCATGTGGGAAGGCTTCTGGGGAAGTTCGGTCTATACTCTTTGACAAAAGGAGTGACTGGATGTAAAAATGTAAACAGTTTTTACTCCCAGCTGTGCAGTTGGGTTTATACTGTTGATGCTTCTTCTTTATTATTATAAAGAGTTGGAGTTGGTTGCATCTCACCCCTCTTGTCGTTCCCCTGGGCGCCTTGGGGATTCAATGAAAGGTCTAAATAGCCTATTTATTGATGTGGATATACCCGACGCACACATAGTGCTAGTTCGGGATGTTCTGTTGGACATTAAGCAACTGACTGGCGCGCCTTGGTTGCTTGGGGTTAAAACAGCGTTTTTATAAAGCAACTGGGATGGGGGTTTTCCTCTTCCGACGACCTGTGTGGTTGCCGAAGGATTCTCGTTCATATCGGGGGATGATGACAGAATGGATCTGAACATACGTAGAAGGGTTTCACGCCCTGGGGGTGGGCCGCCGGGCGCGGTTTGCACCGAACGTCTGGGTGGCGCCTTCTTTTCATGTCTAAGATCAACACGCATGTCTGCCCCTTCTCCTGGAGTTGGCAGATCAGCGTGGTTAGGGCACGGGACTGGTTCTGGACACGCTGGTCCGGATCAGTTGCACCCGTTGTCCGCCGGGGATGCAGATCTGCTGTTCTGGTACCCTGAGGGACTTGGGCTTTTTTCAGGGGGAAAAATGCCAGGTCGGTCCGGGTGTCACAGGGTTAAGCGCTATGGAGCCCTTGTTGGGTACATTGTATTCTACACTGTCGTAATGGCTTACGGCCGTGCCAACCTGTACACGCCCGATCTCGTCAGATCTCGGCCGCCACGCAGGTTGGTCTTGGTTAGTACTTGGTTGGGTGACCTCCTGGGAATACCAAGTACGGGGTGTTTGGGGCTGGTTCTCCATTTCTTTCGCTCTTCTCTTACGCGTGGCGAAGAGGGGCCTGTTGGGGTGGTCTTTGACCTCCTCGGGGGACCCTGTGCTCCCCATATCACCGGGCCCGGTCCGAAGTAATGTTTTCGTTGACCCGTAGGCCCGGGATAACCCTGTTGGAAACTGAAACACGGGTACTGCGGTGGTGCCGCAGGTACGTTGTGGAGTTTTTTTCCTGAGGGGTTATGGGACCGACCGCCGCATAGGGTAATGCCTGGGTGGTTGGTTCTCTGGTGTGTCGGTGCGGTGTCAACTCCCGGGTTGCCCGGTTGAGTGTGCCCCTGCACGTTCGTGACATCTGCCAATTGTGTCAGCCTTCGCTTTGAGGGAGGTTTGTCATGGTGACGACAACGCCAGCATACGCCCCTTCCGCCGGGGCGGCTGTGTTCAGCTGTCCCCTCTGGCGCCTGTCTCGTCCGCAGTCTCCAGGCTCGGGTTAACAGCCTGTTGCCTGGTTTTTTCCCCGGTGCGCTGCCTGCTTCCGTGGTAAGTCTTGTTATTGCGGCCGTGCTGACTGTCTGTACTGCAGGGTCAGTGTGCCAGGCGGTGTACTATTGGGGGGACAGGGCCCGCTCGGCTGAGGGGCCTTTGTCCGAATACGCTGGCGATGTGGGGGGCGGGGTCACTAAGTGCCCACCTGGTGGGGTCTTGATGCTGGCATCATGGACTTCTCTGGGCCCCCGTTCCAGGGGGTCCAGTCCCTTTGGTGGGTCTGGGCCTTCCTTCGCGCTTCGCTGCTATGGCCTTGCCACGGGGTTGGGTTTGCCCTTGACCCCGTGATTCTGGGGGCAGTAACGAGGTTGTTCCCTCCGTTCGTTCCCGGGTGGCATGCGGGTTGTGCGTGTGTGTAGTCGTGGGGTCAGGCCACGGTCTGCTCACCCTGTGCGTTGAGTTGCTTGAGTGCCTCTTCGCACGGTCGGGTCCGTCGCCCTCCCGGGAAACCTCCAATAGGGGGGGTGCCCTCCATTAGGGGGGGTCGGGGGGGCTCGGCCCTCCCTGTTCTGATGGTTGTGGGGGGCCTTCAGCGGGGTGTATTTGTCGGCCGGTGGCTCCCGCTCGGCCTCCCTTGTGCATGAGTGACGCCGAGCGGAGCCACTATGAATACAGAACGATAGGTTATGACTATAACCAAGTTCTGTTAATAGTGGTGACGCTCGGCGTCCGACGCCGCTGCAGCCCTTGATCTCACCTTGTGGTGAAAGCTTGGGAAGGAGGAGAGCAGGTGACCACACACCTGCTTATGAAGGTAAGCTAACGAGGGGTGTGGTCAGACGAATACTGGGATAAAGGTACATTGTGGAATTTTATTCAGTGCGCGTGCACATATGCGAGGATAGTGCATGAGTGACGCCGAGCGTCACCACTATTAACAGAACTTGGTTATAGTCGATAATGAAACCATCGTTCCAAGATATAATAAGGAAGTCATTGGCAGTGAATTGAGAGCCTTGGACAGTCAATATCACAAGGAGTACAGTGGAGTTATGTTCTTTTATGATACTAAGTGTACATTTAAAAACAATGGCCACATATTGTAAAGAAAACATTCAAGTCAAACAGCCCAAAGCTGGCCACTAAACTAAACTGGTCATTGCCGTATTACATGCTGGGTAGGCTAATAGAGTGTATGCGCGTTCACGCGAAGGGGAGTTGGATTCTGGCAGGGAGTCCGAATTCGGCACAACACCTGTTCACATAATATCAAGCTATTTTGAAATCAACCATCCATTGTGACCATTGTCTATGCTTCCACTTCCTCCAGCCTGTGTTTCACCCGAGTAAAAACAACAGAGCGTCTCCTGCTCCCATGCTGTGCGTCGTCATGTTACCTCACACACAGCGGCCTGCATCAGGGTGTCCAGCCCTCCCTCCGGCGAGTCCAAGTTGCCGGAGATCCGCTGCCTCCCCACCAGCTCCGTGAACAGGCTTCCATTGGCGTTGAGGCCCAGGATGTGGTGGTAGGTGAAGGGAGGGGAGCAGCGCCGGGGCTGGGACCGGGTCGGACACGGGTTCCGGAGCATGTCCTCTGTGGTGCTGATGTACGGCATCACAGTCTTGTCCACGAATGCGCCGAATCCTTTGTTTAAGATAATATAAGATATTCCTTTATTATTTTCACTCGACTTGATTTTGATTTTATTTTTTATTTTTGTATTTGAAATCTTTATTTCGAACATGCAATGAATACAAACAAACAATAACAAAAGCAAAACAACTCAATCTACATGTTCGAAAAGGAGTAGGAAGAAGTATACACTTATTTAATCCTACCCCTTTTCCACTACTCAAATGAGTGTACTATTTTAAAACATAAAAAAGAAGAAAAAAAAAATATATATATGCAAAACAAAAAACAAAAACTATATATGTAAAACATGAAAGAAATAAAATAGAAAACTAAATAAAAATGTAATAAAAATGTAAACACCCGTGAATATCAAGTCCCTTCCTCATCCCTGTACCTTGTGAACATAATTTCCTTATACATCAGTTTGAATTGTCTCATGTTTGGACATTGCTTTAGCACCACATTTAGACTGTTCCACAGTTTCACTCCACATATCGAGATGCAGTGTCTTCTCATGGTAGTGCGTACGTTTAGCACTTTTAAATTGTGTTCTCCCCTCAGATTATAACCCCCCTCCCTATCAAAGAACAATTCTTGAATGTTTCTTGGAAGTGCATGACTTTTTGCTTTATACATTAATTGTGCCGTTTTAAATTCCACAAGATCATTTAACTTCAATGTCTTTGACTCCAAAAACAATATGTTAGTGTGATCTTGGACTCGAGCATTGACTGCATTCGGACTCGGAAGGTGCAGACGAGGACTCAGACTTGTTAATTGATAAATATAGTTCGACTCGACTCGGGCTCTTCTTTGGTGACTCGGATTTGGACTCGAACACTGGGGGCTCGAGACTCGACTCGGACTCAAGATTTAGTGACTCGACTACAACACTGACACAAGGTCACAAGGTACCCTAACTGGCATGATATACGTCATACGTTAGCCTATACGTTGTAGTCCATGCAGTTTAGGTGGTAAGAGTCAGACAAACTCAGTGATCAGACATTCCTAGTAGTTCTCGAGTTCTGCTGCTGTTAGTTCTCCGGCTGCTGGCAGCGGTCACTGCCCACTGTTGTGGAGCCTGATGGCCGCTGGTATGAAGGACTGGCCGAGGCGGTTAGTTGTGGTTGTGTGTCGGGGGGGGGGGGGGGGGGTATGAGTCTATGGCTGAACGTGCTCCTCATCTTGGCTAGCTCCTCATAAAGGGGGTGGGAGGAGTTCTACAGGATAGCAGCCAGCTTCCTTCTCATCCTCCTCTCTGCCACCACCTCTAGTTTGACCAGTTTAGGAGTGATATGATAGGAAAGCTGGTGATGATGACGGTGGTAATATCTTGAAGAAGAAGAAAGAAGAAGGAGAAGAGGCTGTTACAGGCAGACATACCCATTCTGAAGTCACTGGTAGTATTCCTCATCTCTTCCATCAGGTCGGCCCTGAGCCTCTTGACGTTGGGCAGGTCGTCCTCCATGGAGAAGGACAGGTCCATCAGGTAGTACAGGTCAGGTACTAGGATAGTCCTCCACACGCTTGAACCTCATCTCAAATGTCTGCGGCTCACCTACAAAAAAGACAAAGTCATGCATTTTACTCCATAAAACACAAGTGGCTCAGGAGGTAGAGCGGTTGTCTGATTAATCAGAAGGTTCCTGGTTCTATTCCAGCTCCTCCCCATAGAGCTTAACCCCCTAACTGCTCCCGAAGAGTAGGTCGCACTACCCCACTGTCAGTGTGTGAATGTGTGAATGTGAGGCATAAGTTGTAAAGCGCTTTGGATAGAATAAATTATATAATAAATTACCATTTACCAAAGAAAATGTAATGACGCATAATATAATATGAATATTATATAATAATATATATAATAATAATCACGATACTACACCGCATTTATACCTCCCCTTAGTAAACATGATCTGGTCTGAGGTGCAGCTGCACGGTCTGTGGCTGGAGTTGGGCGACATGCCGGCATGGCTGGGGCCGCTGGTCCTGGGCTGGATGGGAGGTGACCTGCTGGTTTTTCAAAAGAACAGCGGAACCCCTGGGGTCCTCCAGGCGTTCCGAGGGACAGCCCCTCCCCAGCAGTGCCCCGGCTGTGTCACAACGTTCCCAAGTGTGCTGGCCCACCTCTATAAAACTCTTAACACAGGGGAAGCAATATAGTCCCCGAAATCCACCTCGTGTACATGTTTAAGTAATTCCCTCATCTCTCCGTTCCATATTGAGGGTGTGGGGAAATGTAATGTTACTGGAAAAATAATGAAATCATTCAGGCGGAGGATCATATTTTGCAAGGGCTCTTACCTCATCGGTACACCAAGCACAATGTGGGCCGGATGCCAGGCACTCCCGGCAGCTCCTGACCCCTTGACTGTGGCACTCGTGATGTGAATGGTCTAGAAATGGAATAGAAACCCAACACTGCCTCTCAGGGGCCACCCACTACGACAGCCATCCTATAAATATTTCATTCAACAGTATTTGGATCCTACGTGTTTTATTTCAGCAATATGACGACGGCACAGCCCTGCTGCTGTATAGCGAAGGCCTACCGAAGTGGCGCGTGGAGTACGCGTTGGCATTGCAGGCCCCCGAAAGGCACGTGTTAATCTAACGACTCTAACATTGTGGTCGTTTTGAAAAACGTGGAACAGCATCAAAACAAACTTGGTATAATCTAGTGGACGATCTAAATGAGAATTTACGAATAGGGAAGAATAATGAGGCACTTTACTTTTATCGCATCCTCAACGAGGAAAGTATTGACCTACCTCGAGTTCCGGCCGCATTGTCCCCGTTGCACCATAATAGGACGGCGGCTAATAATACTACACTCATCCTGAAGAGAGAGAAAGCAATTTACTGACTGAAAATGTGGATTCTTTCTTTTCCCCCCCATTTCAAATCATTGCGGTGGAGCCAAGTGGTAATTGAGGTCGGAGGAAAATAATCTCCAAATGAACTAAGCAGGTGGCTTTTTTTTTTTCGAACAAGAGGAAGAGCACTTTACCTTCAGGATGAGAGGCTGCAGTTGTGCCCGAGGTGTTCAACCATGTGGAAACTGGGTAGGGAAGGGGAGTTGATCAAATATAAGTCAGTCCAAGCCATGGTCGGTCTCCCCCTCTCTGGGGGAGTTACCGCGCTGTCCCACCCGCCATGGACGGGGCCCGGAGAATGCCTTTCTCTCCCTCACTTTGATCTTCCCCCTGCTCTAATACCGGCCGCTAGTGGGTCTGTCATGTTTAAGTTGTGCTGAGCTCTAAATGATCTCTTTAAGGAAAAGAGAAAGGGCATAACTCCTCTGTTTTCCACTGAGGAACAGGTATCCCCGGACTCGCTATTTAAGGGGGGGACTAAATGCACCCATGGGGCCTGCAAACTAAGGCACCATGGGTGCATTTAGTCTCTCTCCTCCATTTAACAATACTGCCCACACACACACACACACACACACACACACACACACACATTATGTTTTTTTCATACTCTCTGCAGACTCAGTTGTTTGTCCAACATATCTACTATGTTCTCGCCTGGAGATTGAAAACTATACAGCAAGATAATGACCTTTGACCTTACCAAATCAGTTTAGGAGAAAGGTATCATGGTAGTATTGATTGAAACCTTTATTTATTCTCAAAAAGGACATCAAGGTTTTACCCTCATTCGCAACGCCATCGAGATCACAAATACAAACACTTCTGAATACATATAAAAGGGATAAAATACACTTGTATAAATAGGACAAAAACAAAGAGAAGAAAACTAAGAAAGATCTAATTAAAAACAGTTACACACTGAGGTAGGGAGGTTGGTGATCATGTTTTAAATTAAAAAGTTACATACTGAGGTAGGGAGGTTGGTGATCATGTTTTAAATTAAAAAGTTACATACTGAGGTAGGGAGGTTGGTGATCATGTTTTTAAATTGTCCAGATGATAGTGGGGTATTGGTTTTTAGTGTGGCTCACCATGGTACTTAAATAACACCATACTAATACCAGTTAGTATACTAGTATAATCCAATTTTAACCAGGTCACTGGTGGTACAGTAGTACTATCGTTTTCCCATTACCAAAACATAAAAGCACTTTTATGTTATATAGTACCACCACAAAATCCATCTGAAGTTAAGTTAAGTTAATTTGTACCTTTATTAATCCCCTTGGGGAAATTCGTCCTCTGCATTTTGACCCATCCCAACTATTTAGGAGCAGTGGGGCAGGCAGCCAGTGGGGTGCCCAGGGACCGACTCCAGTTGTGATGCCAGCACCTGGGTCAAGGGCAATGGCAGGACACCTAGCTTTTTGGTGTGCAAAGAGTAGAATCTGTCATAGTTAACTTTTAACAACATGTAGCCCCTTTTACCCCAGTTGACTTAGAGGGCAGGGCCCTAGGTTCGTAACACCTAGCTCTTACTAATCTAATAATAGAAATATACGAATATCTGTTTGGTATATAACATCAATACCTTTGAAATAGAAATGATCAAGCCAGACACTTAACTTTAAATATAAAAATAATCTGTATTGAACATAGTGTTATATATTACATACACCGTGTGTATATATATACACATTACCGAATAAAGAAAATGTTAGTTAGTTAATAAATAGAGTATTGTCTCTCAAAGGCACCGTGTGCTCACTATCAAAAAAGGAAAACAAAATAACAGAGCTGTTACTCTGTACTCAGGTTCAAACTCAAAGGCACCATGTGCTCAATATCAAAAAAGGAAATATAAATGAAAACCTATATCCAAAATGGCATTAATGATACAGCTAATTACAAATGAAATATCCTGTACAATAATACAATATACTAATATACCTAAGCCGGCATCTAATAAACAAAAACAAACAAACAAAAACCCCCGTTGCAGGCCTGATTGATGGGAAACTCACAATCCCATTTAATCTTCAGCTCTAATGAGCCAAAGTACTCACGGTCCGGAGTCAGTGTTCAGGTGGGGGGAAAGGAGAAAGTGGAGATTGAGCACGATGCAATGTGAAGTCCTGGTGGGCCTCCCACGCTGCCAGAGGAAGTCTGTACAGGCCTTGGTAGCACAGACTGCTATCTGGTTCCCGAAATCTGTACAGGCCCTGGTAGCACAGACCGCTTATCCTGTTCTCGAAGTCTGTACAGGCCCTGGTAGCACAGACCGCTTATCCTGTTCTTGAATGTAGTGGGTTTCCGGGTTAGCTATCCGGGCCCTGCTACTGTTTACCTAGCTTAGCCAGCTAGCCTCAAGACCCAGTCCAATGTGGAGCAATTGATTAGGCATGCCTATCTAACATGCACAATTCCCCGACATCACATATAATGTTCAGCGTGTGTTCTAGGCCAGAACACTTGATAACACTATACTGGATACAACTTAGCAATGGTGTGTCAAACATTTGCACACTCTTCCACCTGCTTCTCTCAACCTCTCCCTTCCTGGTCTCGAGAGCTCAATCACCACACCTGGTTAAACCCAGTCCCATCAACCCTGACCTTTTTCCTGATTGGCCAAGCCACAGTTCCCAGTTCACATAGACAGGAGTTCTACATATTACCCATACATGAAATAATGGTATATGTAGAACATCTTACCCAGAGGTAAATAAGATATACAAAATACAAAATAATAACATATATTTAACATATATTATATTAACAGGATAACCACTGGGTTAATATTACCAGGGTTAGTTAATATTACCAGGGTTACACCCTCCCCCTTCCAAAGGTCTGTATGTCCCCATAAGACACAACATTTAACAGACTAAGGAGTTGACCCATTCGCTTCTTAACGTTGTTTGATCTCTATAACCATACCTCTGTGCACTATGGTCAACGGTTTGTCTCTGGATTTACCTGGCTCATCATAGGTGAGTCTAATTATTGGCTTTACTGCTCGTTTAGGCCTGGTTTGTGTCTCAGGCACAACTTCTTCTTCAGAGCTGCTAGCGTGCCCTCCTTGTATGTCCGACCCCGACTCAGGAGACTCTGACTCAGGAGACTCTGACTCAGTAGACTCTGACTCAGGAGATGGCTCCTCTCCGCTCTGTTCATCCTCGTATGTGTCAGGAGCTCTGACTGGTTCTTCATCAGGGATGACGACAGCTGGCTCTCGCACAGTCCTTTTCTTCAGGATCCCTTCCAGGTAGGTACTGTAGGGTCTGCGCTCCCTTACATACTCTACTTCAGAGGATGAGTCAGACGTCGGCTCACTCTCTTCTGTTGTAGGAGGAGACGGTATACGTTGTTGCTTCTTGATAGTTCCTGCCCTAGTTCTTGGTTTCACAGGTGTGTTGTGGTCACTCTCCGTTCTTGGCATCCGTACCAGTTGTCCAATGGGTAGGAGATGATCTCTGTGTAGGGTCCTTGTGCGTCCTATTCCATCTTCAGGACTCACTCTGTAAACAGGTAAGTTGGGCATTTTGCTCACCACCACGTGAGGAACAGCACTCCATCGGCTTTGGAGTTTGTGTTTTCCTCTCAACCCCAGGTTTCTTAACAACACTCTGTCACCAGGTTCCAAGGTTTGGCAGGTCACTCTCTTGTCATAGGACTTCTTGTTTCGCTGGTGTACTTTGTCAGCTGCGGCAGAAGCTAGTTCAAAGGCTCTTTGCAGGTCGTCTTTCAGCTTAGCCACATACTTGATGTGGTGACCTCTTTCCTTGCCATCCGGTGACGTACCAAAACACACATCCACAGGAAGTTTTGCTTCTCTTCCGAACATCAAGAAGTACGGAGAGTATCCGGTGGAGTCGCACTTGGTGCTATTGTATGCATGCACTAAGTAAGGTACTTGCTGACTCCACTGCCGCCTCTTTTCTTGACTCAGCGTGCCCAGCATTGACAATAGCGTGCGGTTAAAGCGTTCGGGCTGTGGGTCTCCTTGTGGGTGATACGGAGTGGTTCTGGATTTCCGTACTCCCATCATTTGCAGCATCTCCCGGATCAGTCGACTTTCGAAGTCACGGCCTTGGTCCGAATGGATTCTTGCTGGCAGCCCATAATGTACAAAGTATTTCTCCACCAGTACTTTTGCGACAACATGTGCTTTCTGGCTTCTGGTGGGGAAAGCCTGAGCATAGCGAGTAAAATGGTCTGTGACCACCAACACATTGCTTATGCCTTTACTGTCGGGTTCCATTGAGAGAAAATCAATACACACAAGATCCATTGGACCTTTGCTCAAGATCTGGTGTAGTGGAGCTGCTCGCTGAGGAAGGGACTTACGAGTGATGCACTCTCCACAGTTCTTAATGTACTGTTCCACTTCTACAGACATCTTCGGCCAGAAGAATCTGCTCCTCAGTTGGTCGACAGTTCTCTCAATGCCAAGGTGTCCTAAATCGTTGTGCATGGCCTTCAACACTATTTCTCTGAACTCTTTTGGGAGTACAAGTTGAGTGACAACATCTCCAGAAGGTCGCTTGCTCAACCGATACAACATACCTTCTTTCATGGTCAACTTTCCCATCTCTCGTTTGAGCTTAGAGAGTTCTGGACTTGCATCCTCATCTTCAAGCCATTTCCCCTGCTTCACGGCCTTGATAGCAGGTCCTATATCGACATCCTTTTCCTGAGCTCTCTTAAGCTCTTGCTTTGACATCTGTCTCAACGACTCGGATTCCAAGTGGGTTGGAAACGCATAGATGTCTGGGATGCACTGAGGGGAAGCTCCCAACTGGTCGACACACCTCTGTGGGCAGCCGTGAGTCTCAGGGATAGAGATTCGCTGGCCGATGGCCTTTACTCCAGTCTGTGATAGAGTCACCCATTCATTACGGGTTTCTTCCTCAGGCATGATCCGGGACAGTAGGTCTGCATCTATATGGTGTCGGCCTGGGCGGTACTGTACATCAAATTCATAGGTGGACAGGGCAGCCAGCCATCGATGCCCTACTGCACTGAGCTTTGCTGTGGTGAGCACGTAGGTAAGGGGATTGTTATCCGTACGTACTGTAAATCTGGCTCCGTAGAGATAATCATGCAATTTGTCTACTACAGACCACTTTAGCGCCAAGAACTCCAACTGGTGGATTGGATAGTTCTGCTCAGATGCACTCAGTTTTCTGCTTGCGAAAGCCACTGGTCGCAGGCCCTCTGTGTACTCTTGGTAGAGCACTGCTCCAAGTCCCTTCAAGCTAGCGTCAACATGTAGGATGTAAGGCTTTTGGGGGTTTGCAAATGCCAACACAGGTGCATGCGTCAGACATTGTATGATCTGGTGAAACGCATCTGTGCAAGGCTGATCCCATCGTTCTCCAAAAGGCTCTGATTCTTTGATGTACGCCTTACTCCTATCGTGGGCGTTCTTTCTGCTCTTCTGCGTGGGTGCATAACCCTTTGTCAGCTCCGTCAGTGGTCGCACAATGGCAGCGTAATTGGCTATGAAACGCCGATAGTAGCCACAGAACCCTAAGAAGGATTGCAAGGTCTTCAGGTTCGTCGGGCGAGTCCAGTTGGTAACCACTTCTATCTTTTCCGGGTCAGGTTCGACACCCTCTGCGGACACAATGTGACCCAGGTATTTCACTCTCGGCAGGCAGATTTGACACTTGTCTATGGAGAGTTTCAGTCCGACTTCTCCGAGGCGATCCAGGACCTTGAGCAGCCTTTCTTCGTGCTCCTCTAGAGACCTCCCGAAGACAATCAGGTCGTCAAGGTACACCAACACCTGGAGTAAGTTCATGTCACCTACTGCTCTCTCCATTAACCGCTGAAAGGTTGCTGGGGCTCCACTTATGCCCTGTGGCATCCTCTCAAACTCGTAGAACCCTAATGGGCAGATGAACGCCGTCTTCTCTCTGTCTTCCTCCGACATGGCGATCTGGTAATAGCCGCTTCGCAAATCGAGGACGGAGAACCATTGACTTCCTGTCAGGGCATTCAGCGCATCATCAATGCAAGGGGTTGTGTATTGGTCTGGGATGGTACGACTGTTGAGCAACCTGTAATCGATGCACATCCTGACTGTTCCATTTTTCTTCCTCACAACCACGATTGGTGAGGCATAGGGGCTCCGAGACTCTCTTATGATCCCGGCTTGCAGGAGCTCTTGTAGGTGCTTTCGCACGTCCTCAATGTCTGCAGGTGCCAGTCGTCGTGAACGCTCACGGAATGGGCGAGGATCAGAGAGACGGATCTGGTGTTCTACCCCTTTAGCTAGTCCGACATCCCACTCTTCCATGGAGAAGACATGAGATCTTTGCGACAGTTTTTGGCGAAGACGGGATTTCCACTCTTCTGAGATAGGCGAGTCTCCGAAGTTGATTCTGCTCTCATCAAACTCTGATGAGGTTGTCTCTTTGGGCGGGATGACAGTGACTGAATCCACCAGGTGCAGATACCCAATCACCGTTCCCACTGCTATCCTTGTTTCTCTCAGAGAGTCATTTTTTAGTAGGACTCTGAAACTGTTGCTGTCCATGGCCTGGCTACACACTACCATGGGCTGCAGTGACACACCAGCAGGGAGAGGGGCTATTGGTGAGGCGTCTAGCATTAGGATCTCCTGGCCTACTGCCTGTGTTAGCTCAACTTTGCACACAGCCTGCACATCACCACCAGCGGGTAGAGTCAACGGACCTGGTCCTTTCCACCGCACTGAGCCTACTCTATCTTCTCCCTCCACCATCTCATCTGAGCGCTTCAAAGTAGCCTGGTCTCCTACAGCACAAGCTTGGACGCCTAAGGTCGAAGTCACATCAATCCCACCGTCTCTGCACTGCTTCACCAATTGTCTTACATGACTAGCATTGGTCCCTACAATGACAGATGTCTGGTCTGCAGTCTTAGGGCTCGGGCAGATGAGTGCAAGGACTGTCATAGTCTGACTGGTACCTACCACCTCTGCTGGATACTCTACATCTACGACTACATAGCCAAGGTAGGGGTAACTCATATTGGATTCACTTAGACCCCAGAGGGCTAGCCCAGAGACAGGCTGGATTGGGACATGAGATAAGTACTTCTGATACCAGGGTGCAAAAATTATAGTCACCTGGGAGCCGCTGTCTAACAGGGCGGTGCAAGGTTGTCCACTAACCTTCAACTTTACAAGGCTAGGTGGCCCTACCAAACCCTCAGGGATAGATGGACTCTGTAAGGTAACTGCACTCTTTTTCACGTCACAGTTCTTGTTACCATGGGTGACACTACCTGTCTGCTGCTGGTCTTTTGCTACTCTCAGGGCATGAATTAGTCTCTTGATAACCTTAGCCTGGTTCTCAGGGTTTTGACACTTCCCTGCAAAATGACCACCCTCGCCACACCGGTAGCAGAATTTCTCCTCTGCACCCTTTGGCGATCTTCGGGGATAGCTGGAGACAGGTCTTGACACGTCCAACGTCGAGACTGCAGCCGCAGTTTCTCTGGGAGTCACTCTTTGGTCGACTTTGTTTTGGAGTCGCTTCATCTGTTTCCTCAATGCCGCTAACTCGGAGTCAGGACGAAGCTCACTGGGTGTGGCTACATTGAGAGCCATGTTCTCTGCAGTATCTTGCCTGCCTCGGTCTGGCCTAGTCGCCACTGCAGCAACTAAGGACTTTAGCTCCTTTACTTCAGCTTTCAGGCTCTGTATTTCAGCCTGTTTTCCGTCAATTTCTGTCATCACCGGAACACACTGCACAGCGGGGAAGAGTTTCTTCCTTGAGGCCTCATACTCTTCCTCTGAGCGTATATCCTTCAATAGCTGAAGAAAGGTGGGCGGTGCTGCTTTCCTCTCTCTTAGGCGGAGATTAACGAGCATTAGATCAGAGGCCACTGCACCTCGCAACAACTGCTCTATCCGTGCTCTGTCCACATTTGTTGGTAGAATACCACCTCGCTGGCTCACCTTGTCTAGTGACTGCTCCAGACGCCTCAGAAAGTCAGAGAGTTTCTCACCTGGCTGCTGCTGCATCATTCGGAACGAGATGTACAAGTCTTCTCCAGACTGCACAGTTCCAAACACATGTTCCAGGGCTTCCAGGCATTCTCCAGGACTAACATCAGGGTTGCTGGCTCGTGCAGATTTCACTATTTCTAGTGCAGAGCCTTTGAGATTTTCCATCAGCCTCCGCCTCTTCTCTTTATCAGAGCCATCACTTTCTTCTACCATGAGTCGTGCTTGCTCTAACCAGTGTTCAAACTGTTCTTCACCTGATGGAGTGGGCAAGGTCCCAGAAAACAGACGTAGGCGCCGATAGCTGTTATGCTCAGTGGGGGGTTTTACTTTGTCCATCAACTCACTAAGTGCGCGCAGGATGGATTCGGTTGGGCTAACGGGAGAGTCTGCTCTCTGAAACATGTTCTGGAGGTCTTCCTCCGTCTTCCCCTCAGCAAACAGTAGTCCTGCTAACTTCTCGTAGAATTTAGCATCATCCACAGGGGCTGAGGGGGTCTCTCCTACTATGATTATAGGCCACGCCTCGCCACCATCCGTAGGCATAACTTCAGGGGGAACATTCTCACCCGTTACCTTTTCCCGACATTCACACAGGATCATAAACTTTTTTCGCTGTGTACTGAACGACCTGCCTCTGACACGCACTCGCCCCAGACATTTTACTGTCTCCAGGGTCTTTTCTATGTTGGTGACATCAACATCTTCTGAAATGAGGACCATAAGCGCATGAGCCACATTTAATCCCTCCCCACGGCACCAGTCTTTAAGCTCCATCACAAGCGCAGCTTGAGTGTCCATTTTATCCACTTATAGATTTTTTTTCTTTTTGCTCTTAGCAACTTAAACAATATATATATTTTCTTTTTGCAAATTAAACAATATACATATTTTCCTTTTGCAAATTAAACAATATATATATTTTCTTTCTGCAAATTAAACTATATATATTTTCTTTCTGCAAATTAAACAATACATATATTTTCTTTTTGCAAATTAAACAATATATATATTTTCCCTTTGCAAATTAAACAATATATATATTTTCTTTTTGCAAATTAAACTATATATATTTTCTTTCTGCAAATTAAACAATACATATATTTTCTTTTTGCAAATTAAACAATATATATATTTTCCCTTTGCAAATTAAACAATATATATATTTTCTTTTTGCAAATTAAACAATATATATATTTTCTTTTTGCAAATTAAACAATATATATACTTTCT
Source organism: Notolepis coatsorum (assembly GCF_963971535.1). Lineage (NCBI taxonomy): Eukaryota > Metazoa > Chordata > Actinopteri > Aulopiformes > Paralepididae > Notolepis > Notolepis coatsorum. Next base: position 58,515,084 of record NC_140176.1, read on the forward strand.
TTCCGCAAATTAAACAATATATATATTTTCTTTTTGCAAATTAAACAAATATATAAATCATCTTTTTGCAAATTAAACAATATATATATTTTCTTTCTGCAAATTAAACAATATATATATTTTCTTTTTGCAAATTAAACAATATATATATTTTCTTATTGCAAATTAAACAATTTATATATATTTTCTTTTTGTAAATTAAACAAATATATATATTTTCTTTTTGCAAATTAGACAATATATATATTTTCTTTCTGCAAATTAAACAATATATATATTTTCTTTTTGTAAATTAAACAAATATATATATTTTCTTTTTGCAAATTAAACAATATATATATATTTTTCCCTTGTAAATTAAACAATTCCTTTTATGGTGCTACTGGCTTGACTTCTAACCTATATTATTGTTATAAACCCAAACAGATTCTCACCGGAACCTCCATTTATGTAGCCCCTTTTACCCCAGTTGACTTAGAGGGCAGGGCCCTAGGTTCGTAACACCTAGCTCTTACTAATCTAATAATAGAAATATACGAATATCTGTTTGGTATATAACATCAATACCTTTGAAATAGAAATGATCAAGCCAGACACTTAACTTTAAATATAAAAATAATCTGTATTGAACATAGTGTTATATATTACATACACCGTGTGTATATATATACACATTACCGAATAAAGAAAATGTTAGTTAGTTAATAAATAGAGTATTGTCTCTCAAAGGCACCGTGTGCTCACTATCAAAAAAGGAAAACAAAATAACAGAGCTGTTACTCTGTACTCAGGTTCAAACTCAAAGGCACCATGTGCTCAATATCAAAAAAGGAAATATAAATGAAAACCTATATCCAAAATGGCATTAATGATACAGCTAATTACAAATGAAATATCCTGTACAATAATACAATATACTAATATACCTAAGCCGGCATCTAATAAACAAAAACAAACAAACAAAAACCCCCGTTGCAGGCCTGATTGATGGGAAACTCACAATCCCATTTAATCTTCAGCTCTAATGAGCCAAAGTACTCACGGTCCGGAGTCAGTGTTCAGGTGGGGGGAAAGGAGAAAGTGGAGATTGAGCACGATGCAATGTGAAGTCCTGGTGGGCCTCCCACGCTGCCAGAGGAAGTCTGTACAGGCCTTGGTAGCACAGACTGCTATCTGGTTCCCGAAATCTGTACAGGCCCTGGTAGCACAGACCGCTTATCCTGTTCTCGAAGTCTGTACAGGCCCTGGTAGCACAGACCGCTTATCCTGTTCTTGAATGTAGTGGGTTTCCGGGTTAGCTATCCGGGCCCTGCTACTGTTTACCTAGCTTAGCCAGCTAGCCTCAAGACCCAGTCCAATGTGGAGCAATTGATTAGGCATGCCTATCTAACATGCACAATTCCCCGACATCACATATAATGTTCAGCGTGTGTTCTAGGCCAGAACACTTGATAACACTATACTGGATACAACTTAGCAATGGTGTGTCAAACATTTGCACACTCTTCCACCTGCTTCTCTCAACCTCTCCCTTCCTGGTCTCGAGAGCTCAATCACCACACCTGGTTAAACCCAGTCCCATCAACCCTGACCTTTTTCCTGATTGGCCAAGCCACAGTTCCCAGTTCACATAGACAGGAGTTCTACATATTACCCATACATGAAATAATGGTATATGTAGAACATCTTACCCAGAGGTAAATAAGATATACAAAATACAAAATAATAACATATATTTAACATATATTATATTAACAGGATAACCACTGGGTTAATATTACCAGGGTTAGTTAATATTACCAGGGTTACAAACAGCGACTTCATTGCCCAATTCATATGGGAGAACATGGTTATGAAGAACAAAATGCCTGTACCACAGTTTGTTTATAGGTGTTGAAAAAGGCGCCGTTAAAAGAAGGGCAAGCAATAATGTAGTCTTCTTCAGTGAATTTAATGATGTGTGCTCACAATTATGCATTCTAAAATGAGACACAAGTGATGGGCAATGTTTCTCCTCCAGTGGTTATTGTGATTCGTTCCAATGCCCATAAGGGAATTTACCCAAGTCATTACTGCACATTCTAATTCCATTGTCTTTTGGCAGATACAGTAGAATCAGAGGGGGGCACTGAAAGCTGCTTGATCCTGCAGAATCCTCAGCCTATTTACTTCCAGTCGGCAATAGAACATTATACACAATCCGTATTATTGTTGTTGTTGTTGTTGTCACTGTGTGTCATTGAGGACTATGAAATTAAATTTGACGTTTTTGTTTTCACATCGCTGGCTTCCAAGCTCCTCTGTCAGATGAGGCTGCTGTCCCACGAGATGGAAATAAATCTCACGTTAGCTGTGGAACGGTTTTTGTATTATTCACATTTTTATTGAACCCCTTCTCAGTCTAACATATCGTTGGACTTCGAACACACTTTTTTTATTATCACCATGCCAGCAGTAAGGTTGGGTTTTGAGAGTATTTGATAGAATCTGAGGTATTGAATCACTGCTTATTGAATCCAGGTCCTTTCAAGTCCCTTATCGAATACCCTTTTTTTGGCAGTCTTAATTATTTAAAGGACATTTTTTATTTCTTGGGTAAAGAATGTGTATTGCTTTTATATTATTTCACCAATGTAACAAATAACAACCTAGTCATAGATATTGACATTTTTACTAACTAACATTTGACTAACTTGGAACCGGCTAATGGAACCCAATCCCAGCCAGCAGAGACCAACCATGTTTCTAGAGAGGGAAAGCAGTCTCTCATCTCTCTCTTCTACTGGGACACCAATTTCTAGGTCAATATTAATAGGGGTTTAATTGAGGATGCATTATCTACTCTCCACTGCACCCTGCTGGATAAATAATGCATGACCTCCATGACTATCATTCACTATGTATGAATGAATGAATGAATGAATGAAAACTTTATTTAACAGATTGCAAAAGGGTACAATACAGTACGGCTCAATACACACAATTGTTAAGTTTGTCTTGTTTCCATCAGGGTCCCCCATTTTCAATTCATATAGACATTTATGACATACACAACATACATGACATTTATGGCATAGGGACATATAGGTATTTAGTACTGATACATTTGTGACATAAACGGTATTCAAATATACAGTACTGTTACCCCTAGATCCTGACAGAGTATATACATATGATGGGGAGGGGACTGTACATTTAGGGGGGGGTGGGGAGGAGACTGTCTATTCTCCACTTGCACAACCTGAAAGTAGGCACTTCCGGCTGACTTCCGGTTGCCAATGGTACTTCCTGTCCCATCCAAATACATTGGTTTTAGCTACTCTTCTCCCCTTATTTAAACAACTTTGTCGTCACAGAGAGGCAATGAAACGTTTGTATTATTATAGTATAGAATGTATTTAATAAGCAAACGTTTGTCAGCAGGGTTTTTGGGCTGTATTTCATGTAAAAACGTTTACTGTTAGTTTCCTTGCTCAGCCAGCATTAGCCTTCATTAGCTAACAGAAGCTAGTGGTTAAACAGGCCGGATTAGCTTTGAGCTAACTATCTTTCCCGACCCATGTATTCATTCCATTCTAAACATAACGTTAGTTTACAAAACATGACCTGTCTATATAACGTTGAGGAACAAATTATAAGTGTGTGGGTGTGTGTTTTGGTGAACATTGGACTGCAAACAGAAAATGCATCACAGTTACAGACAGTAGCTACTGTTAGCTGCACTCAGGCTGGCTGCACTCAGGCGGCGCGATCAGCCTGTTGGACAGGGAATGAAGATCTCCAGCGAACACTTCATTGCCTCGGATTATGTTGTTGGGGGTGGAAGGTTTGTCCAGAAGACCACTAATCAGCTGAAGCCTGATGCGGTTCCCTCGGTCTTCGACAGACAGACCGGTGCAGGCTCCCGGGAGCGATGGCTAGCTAGTTAGCACCAGCCGAGGACCGGCGTTAGCTGCCGGGAGCGATGGCTAGCTAGTTAGCACCAGCCGGGGACCTGGAGCGATGGCTAGCTAGTTAGCACCAGTCGGGGACCGGCGTTAGCTGCCGGGAGCGATGGCTAGCTAGTTAGCACCAGCCGGGGACCGGCGTCAGCTCCCGGGAGCGATGGCTAGCTAGTTAGCACCAGTCGGGGACCGGCGTTAGCTGCCGGGAGCGATGGCTAGCTAGTTAGCACCAGCCGGGGACCGGCGTCAGCTCCTGGGAGCGATGGCTAGCTAGTTAGCACCAGCCGGGGACCGGCGTCAGCTCCCGGGAGCGATGGCTAGCTAGTTAGCACCAGTCGGTTGGTCCCCGGCTGGTGCTAACTAGTTAGCCATCGCTCCCGGCAGCTAACGCCGGTCCCCGACTGGTGCTAACTAGCTAGCCATCGCTCCCGGCAGCTGACGCCGGTCCCCGACTGGTGCTAACTAGCTAGCCATCGCTCCCGGTCCCCGGCTGGTGCTAACTAGCTAGCCATCGCTCCCGGGAGCTGACGCCGGTCCCCGACTGGTGCTAACTAGCTAGCCATCGCTCCCGGCAGCTGACGCCAGTCCCCGACTGGTGCTAACTAGCTAGCCATCGCTCCCGGGAGCTGACGCCGGTCCCCGGCTGGTGCTAACTAGCTAGCCATCGCTCCCGGCAGCTGACGCCGGTCCCCGACTGGTGCTAACTAGCTAGCCATCGCTCCCGGTCCCCGGCTGGTGCTAACTAGCTAGCCATCGCTCCCGGGAGCTGACGCCGGTCCCCGACTGGTGCTAACTAGCTAGCCATCGCTCCCGGCAGCTGACGCCGGTCCCCGACTGGTGCTAACTAGCTAGCCATCGCTCCCGGGAGCTGACGCCGGTCCCCGGCTGGTGCTAACTAGCTAGCCATCGCTCCCGGTCCCTGGCTGGTGCTAACTAGCTAGCCATCGCTCCCGGGAGCTGACGCCGGTCCCCGACTGGTGCTAACTAGCTAGCCATCGCTCCCGGCAGCTGACGCCGGTCCCCGACTGGTGCTAACTAGCTAGCCATCGCTCCCGGGAGCTGACGCCGGTCCCCGGCTGGTGCTAACTAGCTAGCCATCGTTCCCAGGAGCTGACGCCGGTCCCCGGCTGGTGCTAACTAGCTAGCCATCGCTCCCGGCAGCTGACGCCGGTCCCCGACTGGTGCTAACTAGCTAGCCATCGCTCCCGGTCCCCGGCTGGTGCTAACTAGCTAGCCATCGCTCCCGGGAGCTGACGCCGGTCCCCGACTGGTGCTAACTAGCTAGCCATCGCTCCCGGCAGCTGACGCCGGTCCCCGACTGGTGCTAACTAGCTAGCCATCGCTCCCGGGAGCTGACGCCGGTCCCCGGCTGGTGCTAACTAGCTAGCCATCGCTCCCGGGAGCTGACGCCGGTCCCCGGCTGGTGCTAACTAGCTAGCCATCGCTCCCGGCAGCTGACGCCGGTCCCCGACTGGTGCTAACTAGCTAGCCATCGCTCCCGGTCCCCGGCTGGTGCTAACTAGCTAGCCATTGCTCCCGGGAGCTGACGCCGGTCCCCGACTGGTGCTAACTAGCTAGCCATCGCTCCCGGCAGCTGACGCCGGTCCCCGACTGGTGCTAACTAGCTAGCCATCGCTCCCGGGAGCTGACGCCGGTCCCCGGCTGGTGCTAACTAGCTAGCCATCGCTCCCGGGAGCTGACGCCGGTCCCCGGCTGGTGCTAACTAGCTAGCCATCGCTCCCGGCAGCTAACGCCGGTCCCCGACTGGTGCTAACTAGCTAGCCATCGCTCCCGGGAGCTGACGCCGGTCCCCGGCTGGTGCTAACTAGCTAGCCATCGCTCCCGGCAGCTAACGCCGGTCCCCGACTGGTGCTAACTAGCTAGCCATCGCTCCCGGCAGCTGACGCCGGTCCCCGACTGGTGCTAACTAGCTAGCCATCGCTCCCGGTCCCCGGCTGGTGCTAACTAGCTAGCCATCGCTCCCGGGAGCTGACGCCGGTCCCCGACTGGTGCTAACTAGCTAGCCATCGCTCCCGGCAGCTGACGCCGGTCCCCGACTGGTGCTAACTAGCTAGCCATCGCTCCCGGGAGCTGACGCCGGTCCCCGGCTGGTGCTAACTAGCTAGCCATCGCTCCCGGGAGCTGACGCCGGTCCCCGGCTGGTGCTAACTAGCTAGCCATCGCTCCCGGCAGCTAACGCCGGTCCCCGACTGATGCTAACTAGCTAGCCATCGCTCCCGGGAGCTGACGCCGGTCCCCGGCTGGTGCTAACTAGCTAGCCATCGCTCCCGGCAGCTAACGCCGGTCCCCGACTGGTGCTAACTAGCTAGCCATCGCTCCAGGTCCCCGGCTGGTGCTAACTAGCTAGCCATCGCTCCCGGCAGCTAACGCCGGTCCTCGGCTGGTGCTAACTAGCTAGCCATCGCTCCCGGGAGCCTGCGCCGGTCTGTCTGTCGAAGACCGAGGGAACCGCATCAGGCTTCAGCTGATTAGTGGTCTTCTGGACAAACCTTCCACCCCCAACAACATAATCCGAGGCAATGAAGTGTTCGCTGGAGATCTTCATTCCCTGTCCAACAGGCTGATCGCGCCGCCTGAGTGCAGCCAGCCTGAGTGCAGCTAACAGTAGCTACTGTCTGTAACTGTGATGCATTTTCTGTTTGCAGTCCAATGTTCACCAAAACACACATCCACACACTTATAATTTGTTCCTCAACGTTATATAGACAGGTCATGTTTAGTAAACTAACGTTATGTTTAGAATGGAATGAATACATGGGTCGGGAAAGATAGTTAGCTCAAAGCTAATCCGGCCTGTTTAACCACTAGCTTCTGTTAGCTAATGAAGGCTAATGCTGGCTGAGCAAGGAAACTAACAGTAAACGTTTTTACATGAAATACAGCCCAAAAACCCTGCTGACAAACGTTTGCTTATTAAATACATTCTATACTATAATAATACAAACGTTTCATTGCCTCTCTGTGACGACAAAGTTGTTTAAATAAGGGGAGAAAAGTAGCTAAAACCAATGTATTTGGATGGGACAGGAAGTACCATTGGCAACCGGAAGTCAGCCGGAAGTGCCTACTTTCAGGTTGTGCAAGTGGAGAATTAGGAGGTGGTGCTAGATGGGGGGGGGGTCGCAGGACGCCAGATTTGAACCTTAAAAGTTGTTTATGAGCATAGTCTTAACCATAACCACTACCTAAAAATGAAGTGCAAATTTGCAATTTCTGCAACCTTTTTGCAATAGGCCACTCCCATTGCCACGCCCCCTGTTAGAAAATTGGCATCTGCGCGCGCACACACTTGACCTCCATGCTCAATTTCAGCCTCCTAGGGCGAAACATGAGGCCGCTAGAGGGTGGGGAAATTCGTTTGGACCGACCAAACCGACGAACCGACCGAAGAGTGACTTATAGAGCTTCTGGTCGCAGCTAAAAAATAAACCTAAACATTTTCTCCCTGGCCGCGGGATCTAGCATCTACCATTTATTAATGCACTAAAGTGGAAGTGTGTTGTCAGTGTTTCCCACAGGCGGTCGCCAGCAGGTGGGGTTGTGGGGTTGATGGATGAAGGGATTACACTGTTAATACAGCTGTGAGTCCAGGAAGCCTCCGAGGGCGCGGGGCAGACATGGGACTGCCGCCTCTGTCTGTGTGTGTGAGTGATGAGGGATGGGAGTTAGGCCGGTCAGAAGAACGAAAGCGCTGTCCGTGGTTCGGAGACAAAAAAATTAAATACCTTGGTGGTTGAAAATGTACCTCTGTATGGCCACAGTAGAGTAAAGTCTGTGTGTGGGAAACACTAGTTGCATTCACAAGTGAGGTGCAGGAAAACAGTTTAGGTTAGTGGTGTAAACTATTAATGAGTCGGTCATAGTCAACCAGCAACTGCTAACGGGTCTGACCCTTTAGCTCAGCTGTTTAGTGCCTCTGTGGATCCTATGGTCCCAGATTCAAATCTACTCCACTAATGGTTACCAGCCTACACCTCTATTATTGGAGCAGTCACTGAATTAAAATGAATAACCTTGACCAAAGACCAAAGGATACATGTCAACCAATTTAGGTTCTCTCGCAAATTTAAATGGCCAATTTGTGAACTGTGTGTTCTATCTTCTATGTGACCGACGGTGAGGACAGAATGTTCTATAAAAGTTTTAGTGTTTGTTTTGTCTTCCCTCCAGCAGGGAGAGCAGTGATGTGAGTCAGACGGACATTTTGACTCAGTTATCTTGACTCAGAGAGCTTCAGTTATCAAGATGAATACAAAGAGGCTGTATATATACAGTTTGTTGATAAAACGTCAACTCTGTCTAATTAGCATTTTGATGAATTTTTGCACTTTGCTTTCCTCCTACAGTGTACTCGTATTACTGGCTTGATTTAGATAATTCTCAAAAACAATTCAAACTCAATTTCGTCAACTACCCCTTTAAAGGGGTACAACTCTGAGTGGTTGTCTCGTAGTGTTGACCAAGGTTGTGGATGTCTCAGGGTCTTGGCCAAGATTGCAGTGACTGTTCTACGTGCACCACAGAGGCCATGGATCAGCTTCTTACCGTCTTCTGTCCGTGGTCTGTCAACGTGATTTAGATGTGGAGTTCATTGCTGGGTTGAATGAATGAATGAATGAATGAAAACTTTATTTAACAGATTGCAGAATGGGTACAATACAGTACGGCTCAATACATACAATTGTTAAGGGGATGCAGACCTGAGAAAGACGTTTGTCTTGTTTCCATCAGGGTCCCCCATTTTCAATTCATATAGACATTTATGACATACACAACATACATGACATTTATGGCATAGGGACATATAGGTATTTAATTAGTACTGATACATTTGTGACATAAACGGTATTCAAATATACAGTACTGTTACCCCTAGATCCTGACAGAGTATATACATATGATGGGGAGGGGACTGTACATTAGGAGGGGGTGGGTGGGTGGGAGAGAAATATACATACGGCGGGGAGGGAATATATACATGCGGTGGGGAGGAGACTGTCTATTAGGAGGTGGTGGGGGTTTTGGGCATTTACGGTGGCCAGTTTCGAATTGCAGCCTCCCGTAGGTGCTCTTTAAGAGCGGTTTTGAATGTGGGCAGGGATTCACATTCCTTTACAGCTTTGGGTAGGGCGTTCCACATTGTTGTGGCATAATTGCGAAACGTGTTTAGTCCCTTGTTTGAGCCGAATCTGGGTTTAACATGATTTGTTGAGCTTCCTCTGGTGTAGTGGTTGTGGTATTCACTGACCTTTGGGAAGTATTTTGACATGTACATGGGCACCCCGGTCGTATAGTGTATCTTGTAGACCAGGCCCATTGCAAGTTGCTGTACTCTGTCGTCTACTCTAAGCCATCCTAGGTTGTCAAAGTGGGCAGGGGTGAGGTGGGTTCTGGGGTTCAGGTCAAGTAGTAGTCTGACCAGTTTGTTTTGTGATGTTTGTAATTTTGTTTTAAGCGCCTTTGAGGTGCTTTGGTACCATGAGGTGCACGCATAGTCATAGTACCCTTGAATGAGTGCTCCTGCCAGAGTCTTCAGGGTATTCTTGTTTACCAGAGAGGAGATCCGGTACAAGAATCTAGTTCGTTGGTTGACTTTTTTTATTACATTGGATGCCATTTTGTCACAGGAAAGATTTGCCTCTAGGATGGAACCCAGGTAGGTAATTTCGTCTTTCCTTGTGACAATATTGTCACCCACTGTAACTGAGAAGCCGTCGGTCTTGCTGAGTTTGTTATTTGAACCGAAGAGAATGGACTGGATGTTTTGCCCATGTGTAATGATAGTTTGTTATCAGCGAGCCATATGCAGATTTTGCCTAGTTCCGAGCTGAGGGTTTTTTCAACATGCAACTTGTTCTTGTCAGAGACCAGCAGGGCTGAGTTGTCCGCAAACAGGAACAAGTTGCAGTCACAGGCTGACGACATGTCATTTGCATAAATTAGGAAGAGTAGCGGTCCTAGTATGCTTCCTTGTGGAACACCACAGCTCACTGTGAGGGGGGGGGATAGAGTACCGTTTACCTCTACCATCTGTTCTCTCCCCTCCAGGTAGGATTGCATCCAGCTCACTGATAAGCTATCAAAACCAATTGCTTTTAGCTTGTCCATCAGAATGGAGAGAGTTAAGTACTTCTATTCTATTCACATAATATGCTTACTACATATATCTATTCTATTCACATATATGCTTACCACTTGTATCTATTGCTATGTCCGGCCATCACAATCACGCAAACTGTCTAACGCCTGTCCCGTCTCCCTGTGAGTGGCTGTCTCGTAGTGATGACCGGAGTGTTGGATGTCCCGTGATGATGACCGGGAGGATATGACCCTATCTGCGCTGCCCCCTTGCCTCAAATAGATCCGCCATCAGCTCTATTTTTAATCTTTCAAAATGTTCAGTTGCTATTGCATGCACTTATCTGTGTTTCATTACACATATGAGTGCATGCTTACCAACGGTCTAGCCTGTTTTATTGCAACAGTACTATCACCAACATCTAAGAAGGGAGACCCCCCCTTGAATGGCCCTTCTAAGGTTTCTCTCCTCCACATTGCCTGTGGTGCATTTTTTCCTATTGCTAGGTTTTAGTGAGTTTTTCCTTACCTTCGCGTGGGGTATGTCTGGGAGTGTTGTATTTATTTAAAAAAAAATTGGACTTTATGGTGTTTTTGTTTTGTTCTTGATTTATTGTGATGTTTCTTCTTGACTTGTTTAAAGAAGACGTGTCCGACCCATGGGGACATTAGCGTGTGTTGTCGGGCCTTACAAATAAATTTGATTTGATTTTGAAAATAATGCTTGGATAATAATTCTTGGCAGGAGCAGGTAACTCTTACCAACCCATGGCTTCCTTCCTACTTACATTTTAACTACAAAAGGTGCCAACTTGTTTGTATGCTTTATTTGAATAGATTGCTATGTCATAACTTTTCATTGCATATTCTTTTGCATTATCACTCTAACCATCTGACCCCAATAAATCATCGAAATGTAAGTGAATTGTGAGATTCCCATCCCTAGTGATTCAGTCTATATGAAGAAAGCCCTGAATCTCATTTATCTGGGGTAAAGTGGCTGGATAGCTGTCAGGTCATACTTGGATTATTGTTTTAATGATGGTATAAGAAATGTGCTATTTTATGGTATTTGGTCAGGATGTTATTGTCTTGTTTTTAGATATGTAGAATATGGATTTGTTGTATTGGACTTTTGCTTTATGTGTTGTTTTATATGTTATTTGTGTATGTCCTTTGGTCAGAACATCGGGGACCATGCTGGAAATAAGTGTTGTCACTTTTGCATGTCATCCCTTGGATTTGTTGTGTCTTTGGACCCATAAATAAAATCAATCAATAAAAAGGGCTGTAAGCACTATGATTAGTCTACAATGAAAAAGGAACCGAGAGAGATTTATGGATCATTAGTCAAAGAGAGATGCACCCCAGAAAAAGGAACAACAACTTTCTGGTCACAGCACCCGTTCCAGGCTATTTGGTTTCCAGAGTGATCAGAGCTCTGAGGCTTGGGGATTTTAATTCGGGCTGAGTTGGGACAGCTGGTTCCATCCCCTACATTAGCTAGCCAATGTTTCTGATCTTCTGGCTGGAAAGGAGGTGCCGTCTGTGGGGGCGGCGGCGGTCCTGGAGCCCCCTGGCTGAACCCCCAGACGCTCTCTCTGCCGCTGTATTAATTCCTGGTGCTTCTCCAGCGTGATTATCTTTCTCTCCGTCTGGCGCGAGGAGGCGCGGCCTAGGCCCACACTGCTGCCGCCGCCGCCAGAGCTTGTGTCGCTGCCGGGGCGCGTGTTGGAGGTACGCGACGCCCGCTGCTGGAGGTTCCGGGAGATGGATCGGTGCAGGTTCTTCATGGAAGAGCTGGCTGCCATGGTGACCACCCAGGGGTGATGGATCGCGTGTTCGGCAGTCAGACGGGCATCAGGGTCCACAGCTAACAGGCGCTGGATGAAGTCCTTTGCCAGGTTGGAGACAGAGGGCCAGGGCTGTGGGGGGGAAAGGAGCAGAACAGGGTGATCACCATCACCGTGACTATACTATAATAGCACTCACACCTGATTGAATTAATTCTGCCCAGACAGTCTGGTACACTCAGTGCCTAGATTGTTGGCTGGAGATCTTGGTAGAGGAGTCGACTATACAAGTATTCAAAGCCCATTCAAAGTGGGAATCCTAGATTTCATCTAATAAAAGTATTAAGACTATGATGTGCTCTGCAGTCCTAACAACCAGAACTAAACTCACTGTGCAGCTAAATGTCATCGGGTCAAAGGGAAAATGGCTTTGGCTGAATGAATATGAAGCCTGGAGGTGACATGACTGGTGCACACATGAAAGTAGGATCCATGTCCATGACCGCTCCTCACTTGCATTTGCTCAACAATGCAACTAGCCACGCTGATGCATCTCTCAATCTTTGTTAATTCAAACACCAAATAATTCCCCTTGTCAAAACCCAAACAAAGACATTCAGAAATCATACACTGCCGTGCCGTCATTCAAGGCGAGAGACGACTATATAATCCTTTTAATAATTCATTATCCTTTTGACTCTTTATCATCGACACAACACAGGCTTCCCTCGGGCAAACGCTGCTTGTATGACCTTTCTGTTACCTCCCGACACTCCGAGAAATATCACCAATACAGGCATGAAATTCAATTACTTTGGCATGGGATTGAATGGATGGGACGCGACAAAAGGCGGAAGCATAACGAGCATATAAATGACAGGTTGGTTACACTGTATAATGCTGGATAAGCACTTGGATAATGCAAGAACAGGCCTTACCTGTTATGTAAGACTGGCAATCATGCATACTGTATCCCATATCTTTCAATGTCATGAGAGAGATAGGCCTAGATGATCTCTCTCTCTCTCTCTCTCTCTCTCTCTCATATACACACACACTACAGATTTTATCTGTGGATGATGACGGCGCCATATTTGGGATTACTTTTGAATTAGCCAACTGTCTGCGAACGCAATGATTAGTTTCATTCAAATCCGACAAGAGACTGATTACTTTAATTAACCTCATTTAATTTGCTCATCTTTAATGCTTACATTTTCCTACAGTCAACGTTCCTCTTGTTCGGGGATACATGTGAAATTCTCAACTCAACCTCGCAGAGAATAAAAGCTCACTCTTCGGGGAGGTCTTGCTCTCCAATTTAATCCTGAAATGCATTTCTCTCTCTCATTTTTGTCTCTCACACAGTAATGACGATTAATCAAGCATGAAATTGACAATCGTGAGACTGTTGCCAGCGAGTGGAATTCAAAGAAGCAGGACTCACTCATACACTTGCAGTGCAAGTGCACTGACTGGAGAGAAGCCGTGAGCCACAGCAGAGTACAGAGAGCAGTCGAACACGGTCATAAAAAAATGCGTCTCACTCAAAACTTTCATTCATTGTGTTATTATTTCACACATGAGAGGCAGGCCGACAGTTCTGTCAAGGAAAGAAAATAAAAAAATGGAGCTCTTACGGCTATGAACAAGTCAGACTTCCTTATTCATCATCCGGTGCAGGGTGAGAGCCCTTTCTCATTACCGTCCCTGAAATATTCATCTGATATCAGCCATGAATTGACTAGGTGGTGCCTTATGTCCTTCATCTGAAATTACCGCAGCGCATGGCTTCAATTCCTCAGCGCCTCCATCAGAGTGTCACAGAGGGGTACAGAGATATGGTAAAACCTTTATGAACTGGGAAAATATGAAGTATCTAAAAACTGAGGGCGGGATCCACAAAGAATGGATTGCACGGTGCTAATTGCACCCTTACTTACAATTTATTATGAATTGAAAATGGGGGACCCTGCGCAGTGATTGATTTATTGAAAATGTTATTAACAGATTGCAGAATGGGTACAATAGAGTACCGCTCAATACACACAATTGTTAAGGGGATGCAGACCAGAGAAAGACTTTCGTCTTGTTTACATCAGGGACCATTTTCAATTCATAATGAATTGTAAGTAAGGGGGCAATTAGCACCGTGCAATCCATTCTTTGTGGATCCCGCCCTCAGTTTTTGGATCCCATTGTGAGAGTTATTATGGAAGGAGGGGGGGGGCTGAGAGTTGCGTCTGATGAGCCGTCTCCTTCCCTCCCACTAAGCCTGAAGAGGAGAAAAGTTGCAGATTTTTGGGACTGAACCGCCCAGCCGCGTTTATTTTTCTCCTTTTATTTCAAACATTTTTCACGTCAAAATACACAAAGGCTTTATTAGGTTTCGGGGAAGGGGGTGAGAGGCGATGTCATACTCATACATCACGGTTGAGCTGAGAGCTAGCGGGAGAGCAGGAAGGGGGATGAGAGATATTGGGTGCCGGATACATACTGTAACTGTAAGGAAAGGAAAACCTACTGGGCCGTGTGCTTATTGAGCAACATCTCGTTAAGAGTGGTCGGGAAGCTCCAGCGAATCTGACTCCGTTAGGAGGAACGCTAACATCCTTACCTGACAACACTATAATTGCAACAAATGAGTGGAAAGCTAGAAGGTGCGATTTCCTCTAATGCGATCAGAAGGATAACAACACTGTTGAATAATGCACAAGTGCACACAAGCCTCCCAGCCGGAGACTGGTGGACCCAGGCGGACACTGAAGAATGAATTCCCACTAAGCCCACTAGGGGGCAGACTGGGCTAACCATTAGTGTCTTATGGCTCCTGTTGCTGAAAGATGCAGATGTCTGGGCTTGGTTATGAAAGTGTGGGGGTTTAATATCATGGCGTTAGAATGCAGAAAAAGTGTTATGCTGTTGTCTGGCACGAGGTAATGCAAGGATTCCTGCTTTGTTTACAACAGGCTCACATGAGCTCTCTCACACTCACACACACACATGCAGACACACATCCTTGCACACAGACACACAAACACACAGATCCACACTGTCTACCACCCCTTGCAATCGCAGACACACATCACGATGAGATGCCCAGATTAGGTGTGAGTGAAACACTCCATCCTGCATGTGGCGAAACTGGTTGAGCGATAAGGCGCAAAAAGCCCTGAGGCTGAGCACAGCTCGTCCTCCGTTGCCTCTCTCTCTCTCTCTCTCTCTCTCTCTCTCTCTCTCTCTCTCTCTCTCTCCCTCTCTCTCCCTCTCCCTCCCTCCCTCCCTCCTTCGCCTCCCCTCCCTCCAGTAAATGTATGAGTGTGTGTCTGCACTACAGAGCTCCGGGGCCGTCGCACCCGTGGGCCAGTGCGCCGTGGGAGGGACGCAGAGGGACGAGCCAGGTGCGCCGCGGGCTGTCTTCACCGTGGCTCTCACCTACATCTCACCGTTTCGCCAAGTTAAGGATGACACTGACCTGGCCATCATCCTGCCTCTCTCCTCCCCAGCGCTAACTAGCCCAGTGTGTAAGCCCCCCCCCCTCATTTTGAGCTGTTCTGACTCCACTTCAATGTGGAGAGACAGTTATGGATGGGTCCACAAGGAGGAGCCCTGGGTTTCATTTGTATTGGTGTACTTGTGATCTAACCGTGTTGGGATGTTTTATTGATGAAAATGCAGCTGTCAGCTCATTCACAACATTTTCACAGTGTGTGTGTGGGCATTCGTCCATATGTCTGCGTTGGGTGGATACTTACACACAACAGTGAACAGGGGTCATCTACACCCTTGTCACCATCTAAATGTGATTGATGGCTAATCCATCAATGACAGAGTCCTGGATCGGCACTCAGCCATGCACGGAAGATGACTTAATACTGTTTCTGTGTGAAATGCAGACTGCTATGGAACTGAGTGTGTATTCCCTTGCTACATTGGTCACTATACGAACAAAGCTGCGTATGTTTTCTAATTAGGAATTTATGTCTTTGTGTATTCCTCTGAGAAGCACATGTGTGCATTTCACTGTGGGTGTCGGAGCCCAGGGTCAAGCATTTGCACTCCCCATGGAACAGGTAGTGGGCTCGGTGTCCTGCTCAGGGTCCCCATTTAGGGGAGGGGGTGGGATCGAACCTGTGGCTCTCTCGCTACTTCCCAGACCAAGCGACCCTGCCTCTCATCTCGGTTGCAATCCAAGTCCCCCCCCTCACTCCAGCATGGACTACACATATGACGCACATCGAAAGCCACCATGAAAAATAAAAAATAATCCTTCTTATAAACCCGGTAGGATTTTTTGCACCATTGTTCCATTGGTGGTCAGCGCGGCAGTAAACATTGGGATAATAGATCAGGGCCTATGTAAGGGAGCCTCTCGCATGCCAGACGCAAATGTCAGTGCCGCTGCATCCCCAAGAATCGAGTCGGCCTTTAAGCCCGCCGAATAATCCAGCCTTGGCTGTAATCAGCATGAAAGAACAAGCCCAATCGCACCACCACGCTAGACAGAACTGGCTGTTAAAAATACCCACTTCAGTTACACATGGCATGAAGGATGGGGAATAAATAACATACAGGACCCTGTTTCCCCTTCTCTAAGCAATCTCAAAGAGCTAACCCAGGCGGAAAATCGCAGACTCAAGAAACATACAGTGTGTATATATCCACTTGTGTGAATTGCCGCTACGCTGTGTAGAGGAATGGATCAAACCGGAGTGAACACTTGCCTCTCAGTACCACCCGCCTAAGACTTGCTTGGTTAAATCATTTAGAATATTTTCACGTTTTCCGAGACGGTGCCAAAATGATGCGGTTAGCTATGGCAACAAAATAAAAGTTGCACTGTGCATCATTTGCAAAAGAAAAACAAAAAATAAAAACAATCATGTTTGCAGTGAGCAGACGCAACGACTTAGAGCATGAACATAACACCTGGCCGAGGATGAACAATTTCATAACATGGACGCGATCCCAACAGATTGCGTTGTAGGGAAAAAAGAGACAAGGAGTTGGATATGAAAGCTCGGGAGCTTGGAAATGACTCACATCTCTGTGGAAGCTGTACTTCCCCCTGAGGATGGCCCGGTAGAGCCTGGTGTGGCTGTGGTCCTCGAACGGCATGGATCCGCTCAGCACGATGTAGGCGATCACCCCGACGGCCCACATGTCCACAGCGCAGGAACTGGGCCTCCTCAACACCATCTCGGGAGCCATGTACTCAGGAGTTCCACAGGTGGTTCTCAGGGACCAGTCGCCTCCATGATCTCCATCGCCTCCGTCTAAACCGCCGTCCCCTTCGGCTCCCAAACACAGGGGGTCTTTGCCCCTAAAGGTGGCCAGCCCAAAGTCAGTCACCAGCAGTCTGGAGTCACGCCCGGGATGATAGTAGAGCAGGTTCTCTGGTTTTAAGTCTCTGTGGGTGATGCCCAAAGTGTGGAGGTAGGCCACCCCGGAGAGAACCATCTGCAGGGCTCGGGTGGCGTCCCTCTCCGTGAAGTGGCCCTTGGCGACGACCCGCTCCACCAGCTCCCCTCCCGTGGCCAACTCCAGGACCATGTAGACCCTCTGAGGGGACTGACACACCTCCACCAGCCGAACGACGTTGGTGTGACACACCCTGCGCAGCACGGCCAGCTCAGAGGCGCACATCTCCCGGCTCTCCGGGGCCTCCACCTCCATCATTTTAATGGCAAAGGGCTGGCGCGTCGCTCTGTGCTCTGCGCGCACCACGCGGCTGAAGCTGCCGCGGCCAATCAGGGCCTTGATGTCATACCTGACGGGGCACAATGGGAGTGATGATGACTGATCGTTGGTGGTAGCAAAGCAATTGACATTTCACCGGTATTTAAGTTCACCTGTGTCTACTGTACAAAAGCATGTAACCTAATATACCGTGCTCACCATTTGGCAGATTAAGATTCAGTACAATGAAAATCTTTTTTAACAGAAGGTATGTTGAACATAAAATCACCCAAAACAACTGTTGTTGTTGTTGTTGTTGTTGTTGTTGTTGTTGTTGTTGTTGTTGTTGTTGTTGTGAAAATTATAACTAAAGCCGTTTTATTTTCTATGTCCCTGGATATCAACAACATAAAACCATTTCAGATAATCTGCTTCTTCTGAAATATGGTATAATACACACAGGTTACTCTGATTGGCCACGCTCTGTCAGAGAGGATAACCTAAAACATGTATAACAAATCAAATGATACAAATTAAGCTGAAAACATTATACACATGGCATTAACATTCCACAATAAGCAATTCGTGACTGAATTAAAACATCATTGTACTGTACCTTTAATATTCAAATCCCTCTCCCAAATAGCCTAATTTATGCTCTTACAACAGATGCTTTCTCAGATATGCACAGTGATTTACACTATTATAATGTGTTAACTGGACAATATCTTGCCGCAATGTCAAACCTCATAGGAGAGAATATAATGATGACTCACTGATGTCCAAGGGAATTGCTTAGCCTATACATATAGACTGGGAGCAAGTGTTTGTGGGTGGATACATTATCCTTCCAGCGTCAAAGGTCTTGATGCATGCACATGCTTATTGATCCTAGCCTACACCCATAATCAATTATAGTATTCCCATGATGTGTTTTGCCATATAATATAGCACAATGCCACAACTCATTGGCCACGGTTAATCACCTGCTGTTATTGATTACAATCATCTGTTGTTTGAGACCAAGATCGAATAGGCTATTATGCATATCACTATGACCCGCACCCACCTTGTTATAGACAGTAGCATGAAAAGTTTTAGGCCCAATGGCATAAAAAGGTTTATAACATACACAGATTAAAATATACCCGTATTGCATTTTGTACTTCAGGTTGTACTTTAGTAATGAAGCACAATCTCAGGGGGCTCATACAGAAACAAGCATCACTGTAATGTATGTGAGACATAAAACAAAACTTGAAAACTATTGATTCAATTAATTAGTTACCTTGCTGTTACACACGGATCAAACTTGAGCCTGGCGACATGGTTCTGCTGTCCATCTCTGAGATTCAGCTGTCGGTTGCTCAAAGGCACCAGGGTAGTAGCAGCTCCTCCGCCGCCGCTGTTGGCGCACCACAGGCCGCTCTGCTTGTCCCGACGTGTCTTCGGCTCGCCAGCGCTCGATTTATTGAAGGTCACTATCGATTTCACGAAGCCCACGTAGCCGTGCTTTGAGGACCCGGGGAGAACGAAGCTCGTGGCGCAGCCCATCACTCACATCCAACCAGAGGTATCGCGGTGGGAATGGGATTCTGTCTGGTTAATTGCACAAAACAAGGCACGCCACAAATGTAAAAAAAGAAAGAAATCCGACATCTGCTGTTGTCGCCAGGGTTACAAATGACAATTCAACTATGCAAACACAAGTGGAACAATGAGAACAGGTGACAATTGTTTTGGAATGTGTGAATTCGAGGGCGCACCGTGCAGACGCGCTCCTCCGGCACACAGGTGTGCGCGGGGCCCATAGGAGACGAGCAAGGTGGTGATAAAAGTGTCGTGTAAATAGAAATTCTTTTGAAGCCATTGTCTTTCCACAGTCGGCCTGCACCACGGGAAGGACCGCTGCGTGGGCAGCAGACATTGATGGTGGAAGGAATAACAACAGTAGAGGTCTAAAGAATAATGGCGTTTCATTGGCACAGACACAGTACAGTACAAGTGCAAATGTAGCAGTAAAGTGCAACAGCAAGGTGGTTAAACTGGATACAAAATATACAAAGAAATTAGTACTACTGAGTGTAATGCTAATCAGATGTATGTAGTTGTATTATATAAATAGAGACAATATGACGACCAGCAGTGTAACTAATAAGAGTAGGATCTACAGATATAGATATAGTAAGGGACTATGTGCAGGTAAGTAGCTACAGACAGGTAGACGCCTACATAATGGAGCAGTCGAAGCAGGTGCCCCACCAGTATTGAGCTTGGGGGGGGCAAACATCTGATTTTGCACCCCCACTTTTTGATCATATGAAAAATATGATATACCCCCCCCCCCCCAATATATAAATCTAACCATAACTACGTAATTTCAATCAAATTAATAATACGCAATGACACTTAATAACAAGTTTTTAAGTTTCCAAAGATTGCGAACCCCCCCCCCCCCCCTGCCCCATTATGGTTTGATCCAGTGCCTCCCATCTCCAGCGCTTAGACCTTGGCGCACAGCGCTGCAGTCTGCAGGTAGGCTGAGTGTAAATATCAAAGCCCACAGAGTGTGTCATAATATTGGTGGCAGGCAGGCAGGCTTTTCCAGTAAGTTGTTCAAATAAAAGGATTATGTTAGACATGTCTTTACTATTGAGTGGTAGAACTTCTACGGTTCTACCACGCAAATGCAATACAATAAAAGTGTTTCACGGTCCCGAAATGCGATCTGGTCATACGGTTTCCTCTAATAAATAATAATAACGTTTCCCTCTCTGGTTGGCGTTAGCTTTAGTGCTAGCCGCTAGCTAACGTTATCTAGATATGTGGTGTGAGCTGGATGACGTTGACTTCATTGGCAAACGTTAACGCTATCTATATGGCAGACGAGCAGGGCCGGATTAACGACGGCCGCGGCCCGTGGGCCTTTAGTGACGAGGGGCCTCAATTTTTTTTTTTTTTTTTTTACTTTACTTTACTTTTTTTTTTTTTTTTTTTGATAGATGTCATGACTGTGCACTGCAGACTCAGGGAGGAGGCAGAGAAGGAGAGAAAGAGACACAATAGTTACAGGTAATGGAAATATATATTTTTTCTCTTTCTTATTAAAAACTTGGCCTATTTGAAAGGAGATTGATTTAATAAAAATAAATGAGCGAAAAATCAATATACAGTGTATATACAGTATATATATATTAATATATTATTATTATTATTATTATTATAGTAATTGGCTATCATACTGCAATATAAACTGAGTTTTATAGTGAAAAGAGCAGCTTTATTGGTCAAGATTGAAGGCTCTATATTGCAGGAAATTGCACGTACAGGTTCACTACATTTAAAAAAAAATCTGCCATGGAGGGGGTCGTGCCCCCTCCATTGCATGTCAAAAAAAAAAAGAAAAAAAAATATATATATATATATATTTTTTTTTTATTTCTCGCACCCCCACTTTCAACTATAACTAGGCGGCCATATATGTGTTGTGAATAAATATATATATGTAGTATACAGCATTATAGTACAGAGCTAAGGGATATGCAGGTGTACAGCAAGTTACTCATCGTATTCCCTTGAGGTGTCATGGTTTTCATATCAATATGGCCCAAATTCCGCAATGCAATTTATTCACTGCCACGTGTGGGTTGATTGCAACCACCTGTTGTTTTCCTACTAAGATGTCTGCTAGCCTATCACGAAAACATAAAACATGCATATCAATATATTGTGGGGGACAAAACAAACTAACAATAACAACAACAACAACAACAACAACAACAACAACAACAACAACAACAACAACAACAACAACAACCACAACAAAGCCCCAGTTTTGAAACCAGGGTTCAGGTCTTTGTCTTGTGAACAATGAAAACACTAGTCTAATTCAGACATGGCCTCTCTCACCTATTAGTCTGCTGTTGTTCATGGGAGTAGGCTTTCATTGGCAGGTGGCGAGGGGGGAAACGCATTCTCTCTTTGAGTTGCTTTTGTTTCTGTCACACACTTGTCTGTTTCCCCCTGCCTTCCTCACCCAGGCACATGGCCACACATGCAGAGAGAGAGGACACCCCCTCCACTGACCGCCTCCTTCTTCTGTTCACTGACACACACACACACACACACACACACACACACACACACACACACACACACACACACACACACACACACACACACACACACACACACACACACACACACACACACACACACACACACACACACACACACACACACACACACACACGCTGAACAGAGGATACACATCACATCAGCACCAGGGTGGTAAATCGTCCTTCAGAAGCCTTCCTCGGGGGAGTCCGCAGTTCAGCGTTATCGAACCACTATCTGATTACTAAAAGGCTGTCCCTGGTTATAAATGAACCACAACATGTGTGTGGTATTGGTAGCGTCGGAGGCCTCGGGAGTGAAAGCCATTATGGAGGGGGTGTGTGTGTGCACTGTGTGCTGTGAATGAGATTAGTCCTGAGAGGTGGTCAGAGGAGGAGCGTGGCTGCCACTCGCCAGTCAGTTCATTATTGTTATTGTTGTTACAGGATGTGGTGCCTACATGGGGAGCCAAGTGAAGTGGATGCTAGGCGGACGTCGGGGGATGTCCCGATACAATACCGGCATCGCTGTCGGGGTCCGATGCTGTACTCATGTACTCGTCCTCGTGAGACTACTCTGATGCTACTACTCAGTGTCGTGTTTGTTCAGGAAAACACACAAGTGAATGTTAAGAATATGATATTTATATTAGTTGAACTTAAAATGTCAGCAACAGCGTCATGATATTTTAAGTTGAAATAATATAACACAAATATACAACATTGTTGTATCTTTCATTTGTTATACAGTCAGACAGTGAGGAACAGCTGATGAAAATAATACACATTTTCAATGTCACTGTTAGATTAGATTAATATGTATTGTCATCAGTATATTAAGGACTCGTATCGGTATTCTGTATCGGCAAGTACCCAAATGTAAGTACTTGTACTTGTGCTTGGTCTGAAACGAAAGGGGTACCGGGACATCCCTACAGACAAGTAGGACAGATGTGCAGCCATAGGAGAGGATGCCGAGGGGGGTTTTGTGGCTTGAGATTAAAAACCCAATGTGGTTACTGGTTACACATAACTCTCATGGGCAATAAGGGCTTCTAATAAAAGTGCATCTGTCGTCGCCAGCTTTAATAACGGGATCGTATAGCATGAGCATCCTATGATGTTTTGTGGAGCACATCAGGGATTCCTCCGTCTGTAATTCAGTCTGGTTATTGATATAGGTTGTTATTATTAGCTCTTATACATTGTGGCACGTTGGTCCGAGAGGCTGCCTAGTGGTGGTCAAAGGATCGCTGGTTCGATCCCTGCGGTACAGACGGTGCCAGTACGGCAGAAGTGTCCCTAACAAGGGCACCTTGTTAGGGACAAGCAAGGACAGCTAACCACACATGTACCATCCTGCTCCAAGGACATGTGTTGAAATGTAGCTGCTTTTAGCTAGAACACTGTGACACAACACAATGGGCAGTTGCTTGAAATTAATTATGTCATTGTGGTTCTATCTGTTCATAAAAAAATTAAATAAAAAACATAGATACACCCATGCTAGTAACTCATTATGATTCATTGTGAATGTCCTTATATCACATAAGTATTATGCTTTTAATAATTATGTGACCAAAATGTTTTTTTTAAGGGAAAAATATTTAATTTGAAGAAACATGCCACCATTATGGGAAACGATCTTACCGTGTTCTCCAGAGTCAGACAAGAAGATATAGATACCAATTTCCTTACTGAGCATTCAGTAGAAAGCTATCCGGCTGCAAGCTAGCCTAGCTTAGCACAAATTAACGGAAGCGGATACGGATCAGCTAGCCTCGCTTAATACTCGGAGAGGGGTGTTTTTGGCCAACAGCTAGGCTATAGCTGGTACGTATCCTCTTCCATTCATTTGTGCTAAGCTAGGATAGCTTGTAGCCGGATATCTTTCTACTGATAGAGGAAATTGGTATCTATCTTCAAATTTCCCATAAAGTCGGCGTGTTCCTTTAAGTTTCTGGTATACTTTTTCATATCGGATGTTCGAGACAGTCGGAAAGCACCGTATTCCAACTGAACAGCGGCAGCAGTTCTGCGAGCAGTGTCTCTGTAGGGTTTCTTACACTTACCTTTTTTTTTACCCTCATGCCTCATCCCTGTGCAAGATATGAACAGCAAGCGCTTCATATCATGTTCATATCACAAGTGCATTGTGCAAATTCAGATGCTGTTCACACATACTGTACATACATACATACATACATACATACATACATACATACATACATACATACATACATACATACATACATACACAACCACACGGATGCATGGATGAAAGAGAGAGAGTGATACCCCGCTTCTGTTCCACATCCTAAAGTCCGTTTCCTGTGCACACAAGATAAGAAGTAGAGACCAGACACGGTTCTGATAAAATAACACTGGCGTTGTTGATCAATCTCTGAGATTTGCTCCACCATCCGCGGTGAGCCGAGCCCCCTCATAACCCCCTTTTATCAGCCCCATGCCCATGTGCGGTATTATCTAGCTGATTAATTAAAGTCATCCATGATTAATCAATGGAACAGTGGCCTGTAATTGTTGTTTTGCAGGAAGATACTAGAAAGGGCGTGGGGGCTGGGGGGCAAGTCAGAGGGTTGTTTGCCTATTACAAGCTGCTGAGAGAGGAGGAGAGATCAATGTGTTTTAAGAGAACGCTTGTCGCTCTGTGCCTGGGACCGTTTGACCCGCCCACTTTAATACAACACTAGTGGACCGGGTCCCACTTAAAGCCACAATGTAGCAATAAAGGGAGGATACTGAGCACAATGCTAGAGAAACAAAACTAATTACAGTGACAAGTGAGGTAGGCACCAGGGTCTGTCAGCGAAGGAGGACGCCGTGTCTCCCAAAGGCGAGATCCTTGGGGACGGCTGACGGATACTCCAATTTTCTCTCTCCGGTGCAGCTCTTTTGCGGCCGAGAGAGGAGCGGCTGCAGACAAATTGTCTGCGACGTCTTGATTGAACAAATCATGGCACGTTGTGCAAGTTGGCCAAATTGGATTCAGGTGACGGATTCGGTCATCTGCTACGGCGACTGCTCTGATGTCTGTCCATAGACTCGCGGGTAATTAATGAACAGCTATCTTAATTACTCTTCATCAATCAAAGGAGATAAAAGGAGAATTAATAGAGGTGGAGCCGCCGTTCTGCTCTAAACGAGATATGTTGGATCATAATCAAGATGAATCCATACAGTATGCTTAGGGGCACGCATCTGACATTTAAAAGTACCTTCTAAAATCTCACTCCTAGCGGAAAAAAAGCATCCCCCCCTGAAGGCTCCTAGGTGAATAACCTGATCTCTTGCTCGCCAACTCCATTACCACAATTGCTCACCATCAAATCTGACTTTTAAAATCATCTAGTGCAGAGAAGGAAATGTCGAAAAACAAGAACTCAAACAGAGATAATTCAATACGATATCTGACAATCTACAAGTACAACACATGTCAACAGGTTTGGGAAACGTACAGTAGATACAGGCTTCACGAGATCGAGCTCCTGAAAGAAAGTCAACACATTTTCTGTCATTATTAAAACCTGTATATCTTTATTAAACTATACCTGAAGGGGAAATACATCACTGACAATGGAAACACAGACCACATATTAATCCAGGAACAATTAAATACATTTTGTCCAAGAGACTTGTTGTCGTGTTCAAAATAAAAGGTAACTTTATTCAATTTTGGATCTATATTTTGTATACACATGTCACCAGGACACACGTTTATGGTACGATCACACCAGTATCTGGCCATGCCAAGTTTCCTGGCATAAAGGTGGGTGTTCAGTCAGTCACATGGTCAGCTGCTACCACATTGGTTAAGCATACAGTAGGTGTGCCATGCAATTTCTTCAGATCAAAGTTGACTAATTTAAATGTTGTACCAAGAAAGTGAGGCAGCATTTATTCACAATGGAAGGTGAATGGTGACACCACAATTTTGTGTGGTTTTGAATGGTGGTAAATGAGACACGAGGGGTATGTAACTGGGCCATGTATGGTGGCTATGGTTTAATCGCTGCTCTTTCATTGTTAGCCTCCCTTGTTGCTAGTGGGGTTCCAAAAGGCCAAGGGCCAACATTTAATATGGGTGGAGGGCTTTAAACCAAAAAACACTATTCACGATTATTATTATTATTTTTACCCTTATTTGTCTTGTAGGCTAAAAATCATGTTATCATCAAGTGTGTTATCTCAAAAGCACTCCAGAAAATAATTAAAATACCTCAAAACAAAATATCATTCTCTGGAATCCTCTGTAGGACCAAAAGGAATGTTGCAGAGAGCCAAATTTAGCCCACTGGCCCCATTTTGGGGCGACAAGACAGCCCAACGCGCCCCATCTCCCCCTAGAGGCCCGTGCCAATGACAAAAGAGACAAAGGTGGAAAAAAAACTAAAATAAAAAAATATATACAGCAATTATTATCTCAGTAAATGAATGAATGTATAATCAACATATCTTCACTTTTCTTAATTTGTCTTAAAAGTAAGGGTTGGGCTACAATGAGTTGGAAACGGTGCGGCCCAAGGCACCCCCCCGCCCCCAATTCAACTCTTACTTATTGTCCCCAGGAACGCATCTGTTGCCACAGACATGGCAAGACGATGTTGCCCTGAAAATACTATTTATAACAGAGTATCCTACTCCTCTGGAGTAAGCCACTAGCCATCTTTTCCCCCTTATGGGACCTCCAAAATGGCATTTTTAGGGCAACCTCTGTCTCACTTTGAAATCGTTAGCATTAGCAACAAGAGAGGCTAACACCAGAAGTGTGCCGTTTAAACCTCACCTGTCTGTCATGGATGACAGACCATCAACTTGATTGGTGAGTGAGAGAAAAACTATACAGTTCCAAATCCTTCTCCTCAAGCCCAGTGTAATCCAATTTACAACAACGGTGAGTCAGTCAAAATTCTATAGATGATCTCTCCTCATATTACTGGAAGAATTGTCTTTTCCAGTAATTATTCAGTTACCTGCTGTGACATAAGATCCCCTTACTGGCTGAACTGATGGAAATCTTAAATCTATCACATCCATCAAGTATCGAGGAAAGGTGTTCAAAGTGAGGATTTCTTCAGAGTGAGAGTGAGAGAGAGAGAGAGAGAGAGAGAGAGAGAGAGAGAGAGAGAGAGAGAGAGAGAGAGAGAGAGAAAAAAGCACACTTATCTTGCCACAAAAGACTAAATTCAATTTGAAAATAGGGCAGTTGGATTATTTCCTTTATAACGCTCCCTGACTCGTTTACCAATGGCTAATAAGAGGAAGTGTAAGTAAGTAAGTAAGTAAGTGCCTTTTTATTTATTTATTTATAGGAACCTTTTTGCTTCACATGATACATCACCTGCCACACTTCTATCCATCAATGTAGGCTCACTGCCACCAGTCTAAGCCTATGGAGATGTTCACCTTCTTTGCAGGGCTATAACTTTTTAAATTGTATTGCTAAATTGACATTACTATGGCCCATTCAACATCGATTATCTATCGTAGGAACGTTATACTTTTTCATTCATAGATTCTTCCAAAAATACCTTCTAGAATATAAGTATGTTTTTACACCTTACACCGTACAGTAAATCGTACACCTTACTGTAAATTGTACCTAAATTGTACCTCATCCCATTTCTGCTTTGCACTATATAGTATTGTATATTAGTACATTGCATAGTATATTGTATATTAATGGTAACTCAGTTACTTCTATTCTGCATCGAACATTTTACATATGTCTATACTGAACACTGTGACCTCTATTTTTACTTCTTTTTACATGCTACTTTATTTTATTTCATACTTATCTTGTCCAGCACAGTCTCTGGAGCGTAACAGTAAGAAGCATTTTGTATAAAAGTATTCTGTACTTCTGTATGACAACTATTAAAGAAACTTGAAACTTGAACTTATTGTTTTCTGCAGTAATTCATAGAACGTGAGTTATAGGCATAAACGCATATATAGATTATCAACTGCCGTTTATTGCCGATACACGCTATATTAAAAAATTCAACTGTACATGATCGTATACTTTATGATTCATCATGCGCGGATGAAAGGGGGGGGGGGGGTTGTTTATAATTCCGTGATCGTCAGTAAATGCTTTATGTAGTATGGGTGATATATTGATCAGAGCGGTTTGCAGTGAAAAGAATAAACAATCAAGCTGAAAGTAACGTTACTGTCCTCTTACCGTTCGCCGATGAGACTGGAGGAAAAAGATCCCACTTATTTGACGTCGATCTACTAGATCCATTTCCGGTTTGTATGGCACAATATACGCCCAAATCATATCGATTATTGAGTTATGGCAGCGATCCATATGCACACCAGTGTGTGTCTGTAGTCCCGCAATGATATGTGACTGCCGGACGGATTTCCCAGATGCACCGAGATCACCAGATCCACTTCCGGTTGTAACTCACCCGATCATCCACCAGGCGGCGGCATTGAGGCGTTGCACTGTTGTGCAGAGTCCCACTGTATCAGCAGAGGCTGGGTGGCGAAATTATGAATGCCATGGCGAAAAAATTAAATATGATCTCAATAATGTCGTACAGCGTGGTCTGGCAGAATTAGCATGGCCAGCAAACACGTCGTAAGCCGTTTTTGGTGGTCAATGTGTTAATACAAAGTGCATCACATAACATCACACAAGGGTTCCATGTCACATAAGTGTAACTGACCTGGGCCCTCATTTATTGATTGATTGATTGATTTTTATTGTGGAGTAAAAGACAGCATCCAAGGGATAAAAACATGAGAAAGTGCAAGCACTTATTTCCATCATGGTCCCTGATTTTGGACATGGACAGACATCATAAAACATAGAGCATCATAATAAAACATACTAAAACAGAGCATCATAATAAAAACATAGAGCATCATAATAAAACATAGAGCATCATAATAAAACATAGAGCATCATAATAAAACAAAGATCATCATAATAAAAAACAGAATAAAACATAATAGCAACCCCATACAAAAAAAGCACTTCCTACCCTCTCCTTCCTATGGCTATTCTATACTTCACTGGCTAGCCATTTCTTTGTGGCACGTCTAAAACTAACCCCCTCTTCGATGTTTTTCAGGGCCACTGGAAGCTTGTTCCACTCCAGTGCTGCAGAATATAAAAATGTATTTGTGCCCATTAGGGAGTTAAATCTTGGCAGAATAAAATCCGTACTGCTCCTTCTAGTGGAGTATGAATGATTGTCACGGAATCGATTAAAATAATTAGATAGATATTTCGGACCTGTATTTTGAACTATCTTGTGTGTGAGACCTAATTTGATGTGAATTACCCTTTTATTGACCGGAAGCCAGTTTAGTTGCCTAAAGAAAGTTGGCCCTAGGTGAGTGCGTGGAGGTAGTTTAAGGACTACTCTAATTAATTTGTTTTGAGCTGTCTGAAGTTTATTTTTCAGGACCTGTGGAGCGCCACTGAACCAGGAGGTGGCAGCATAGTCAAAGTGACTCTGTACTAATGCGCCCGCTAGCATTTTAAGTGTTGCCTGGTCCAGTAGTTTCCCTTGTCTAGCTAGGAATTTCGTTTTCTGGCAGATTTTAGTGTGGGCTTTTTTAGCCATGGCCTCTCCTGTAAGATGTTTGTCCAGTATGCAGCCTAGATATACAACAGAATCCTTGTTTGTTATTTGCTTCTCACCTACTCTTACCTTCATTTCAATATCTTTACCAAGCCGTTTCTTTGATCCAAACAGGATGGCCTCTGTTTTTCCTAGATGAAGAGATAGTTTGTTATCTGACAGCCATGTCTGCACATTTGATAGCTCCTCACTAAGGGTCCTCTCCACTACTGCCAAGTCCTTATGGGAGACCAGAATGGCTGAGTCATCCGCATAAAGAATGGTGCGTACGCACAGATATTTGCGTAACCCGTGCGTACGATCATTTCTAAGCAAAGTGTGGGACTTTGCATTTTGAACGTGTGCTTGACTTTGTGCGTATATCTACGCACAGCTCAGAGCATGCGTACCTGGCGCCCAGTGGTAGAATATGAAGACTACAATGCGGAAATATGCTTCTGTGCATTAGTTTCAACACTGGCGTGTTCTGTATGACCCGTAATTCATTATAGTTAATTGTAAAATAGCAACAGTAGTGTAATTATAACGGGCTCACACGCGAACAAGAGGTTGGCCTGCTTGTTTGGCACGGGGGGCAGACGCAGAACACCCACCTCCAAACGCGATTAAATATTGTTTAAAATAAAAACCGAAATACTATTATTTTGTGTGTCATGTTTCCAAATAAGATTGGTCACAACGAAATGCTTTCTACTTCAATTTGTTGGTTAGAATAGATAACCTCCGTAGAAACTTCACTGAGACTAACACAGTCTATTTGTGAGCTCCCGCACAGACGTGATAATAATAATAATAATAATAATAATAATAATAATAGCTTCATTTTATATAGCGCCTTTCAAGAGACCCAAGGTCGCTTTACATAGGGGGACAAAATAACAAAGTAACAAACATAGTGGACAGACACAACATATAAATATGATGATAGAATTAAAGTTCGCGTTTTTATTGATCACATAGGCAGGCTATACATGGCGTAGGCTACATGGCAGTGGGATTCATTGTTCTTGTACTCTCGTATTATTGTTATAGTATATGCTATTGTCAAGAAGGAAGTACATTATTTTCAATCGTGGCTTTAATCCGTATAGCCGAGAAGCAGTCTCCTATCAGCTTCATTAATCCCGACCCATCTCAGCCACAGCATAACTGAGACCGGCTATGGAAACAAATCATAAATAGACTACTGTAAATAAAATAGCCTAGGATAGGCTATAGCAGGGGTTACCAACCTTTATTCCCCAGAGCCCCACGATTCCTTGGAGACTAGGAATATGATATAAAGGTATACTGGTCTGTCAGCGAGGAGATAGCCCACAGTGGATAGCCATTAAATGCCATTTGAGAATATAGGCTATTAAGGCAAAACGACGGCCTATAGCCTATACATATTATTTAATGTTTTCATAAGCGTAAAGATACAAGGACAACAGTTATATTAACGATCAAGTTAGTTTACTGTATGCAGGCGCGGGGCTCCGTGTGACATGTCTGTGCCATGCTGCGTTATGCGCAAATGACTGTTGCATAATGTAGGCTATGCATATATAATTTATATAGGCTATACCTAATACAGACATCAAAATAGATTGTATGCCTCTACAAATCATATTAAAACATGCAGGTAGAAAATTTACGGAAAATCCGTCACGATTTGGAATCAAATTGACGAAGAACTTTACCCTGGGTAATCGAACTTTAAAAGAACGAAACGAAAAAGGGCATTCATATTCCAGCAAGGTTATTATTAATGACACCAATGCCAAACAGTGGTTAACGGTCTTTATTAGTGTTTGCGCTGCCCAGGCAGCAATGGTCTTTAGGAAGTTAATAGATATCATATCCGACTGTTTCCGACATCACCGTGTACACGTCTGTCAGCCTGTCGTGTATTTCTCCCACACGTTCGCTTGGTTTAGTCCACTTTTCCACATTTCATGGGGGTGTTTCATTACCATATATGGTTAATTACGGGCGGTTCTATATGCAAATACTTAGAATCATGCACGAGCTCGGATCGTAGAACAAGTGGCATTTATCAACACGGAGTACTTGCCGGTGTGCGTACGACCAGTGTACGCACGTGTGATAAATCCCGATTTTTCTGTGCGTAGAGACATTCTAAATTCTGTGCTTAAGAACGAAAATAGAACACTTTCTAAGCATTGTTGATAAATGAGGGCCCTGATCTCAAACCCCACCCTCTTATCTTGATCCTCCAATCACAACCGCTGCTTCCCTCGAGCAGATCACTGAGCAGGATCAATAAGAATATCATAAAGTGACATTTTTACTGTATTTCCCCTCTTTTTCTTTACATTGAATGACCTTAGGTGTTCACAATTGTGTATGTGTTTTTTGTTGTTTGTTTTCTATAATCTGAATCAACCTTGAACACTGGTTACTTGGTGGTACAATTTTGTGCTGCATTTTGGACAGTACAGAAAACACCTACACTAAATACAATGTAAAAACATTACAAAAACAGCTTGCTGGAGTGTAGACGAATGAAAACAAAATGTTCTCAAAATGGTACACCTGAAAGGGTTAACGTCACCCAGAACACATACATTTACACCTCTGTATCTTAACATTGATTTGCATATGCCATCCTTACATACCTCAGACATATGACTAGGTGAAATATAGCGACACGTGTGCCTCGCGTCTTATCATTACCCTGCAGCTCTCCTGTGTAGGGAATGACTGTCGAGAAACAGATGGCGTCCAACAGAGGGACAACTTATTATCAAGTGAAATCACTGCCACCCTCTCAATGGGCACGAGGTGTCAATAGGAAGCCAAGCTGGATCATCTGTCATTGTGTCAAGCATGATGATAAAGGTGACAATCTAAGGTATTGCTGTGTAAGAGCCGAGCCTGGTTATAGTGTGTGTATATGTGAGTGTGTGTGTGTGTGTGTGTGTGTGTGTGTGTGTGTGTGTGTGTGTGTGTGTGTGTGTGTGTGTGTGTGTGTGTGTGTGTGTGTGTGTGTGTGTGTGTGTGTGAATGAAGGCTTGGTTACAGGGGAATACTGCAAGTAATATGCAACCCTTCTGCTCCCACAGTGCTGCTAGTTCAGGGAATGAGATCTTTGAGAATTCAAGAGGGTATCTTTCTGTAATCATAGATACCGGACTTTGAATGAAAGCACATGAAATACTTACTTACTATTACGTTATCATTGACTCCTGTAAAGTGCTTGTAGTCTTGTCAATGAAACATAATATGAAACAGTAGCCAAAGTAACAAAAATATGTTTAATTATAATTACCATGGATTTAAAGGTGAAGGGATAACATCAAAATAATAGCAAACAATGGACAGGACTGTACAGACAGGATCAGCCACACACAGGGGAGAACAGAACACATATTCACAAGGGGATGACGAGAACAGAAACACCTGGGCTGATTACAAATGGATACACCTGGGAGGGAAACGACAAAGAACTACAAGACCAAGACAGGGGACTACAACCAGACATCACACATCACACTGGGGAACACCTGATCAGGGCACAAACACACCCACACGTAACACTTACTTACTTATGAAATAGTGGATGAGAAGCTATTAGCTTACTTGATTTGGTTGGTTTCTGAGCGAACCAGAAAAGCAAACGAGGCCTTGAAACCCAAACATTTTAATCCACGCCACAACATGCAGGCGAAAGGGTTACTTATTTTTTTTTTTTTATATTTTTTTTATTATTGCAAAACAAAAAATTATTAAAAGTCAGTACTCAACACACAATGCATAATGAAACTTTCAGTAAAGGTGGTTATAATATATGCAAGTACAGAAACAGGATAAAACAAAAATAGTCTATAATAACATTTTAGCCGTATACAGTGTATATCCAGCGAAATTACAATTATATAAATGTTAGTATATAATATACCCCTAATACCTATTTTCTAAAACCCTACACACATATGCTCCAGCTCAAACCCCCCCCTCCCGGACCCCCTCTTGGATAGTACCTCCATTATCCCTCACTCCTAACCAGACACCACCATTATAAGCTAGCTTTTATTCTCTCCACCACTTACCACATTGACATTTTGGATTCATTGAGCCCCAGAATTCTTGCTGTAGATATTTCTTGATATATCACATCAAGATATGTAAGAAACCACACTTTTCGGCACATTTTTTCCGGTTGAAACCAACGTGATGCGATCAGTTTTTTAGCTACTGTGATACCCGATAAAACCAATCTTTTTAGTTTTGGATTCACTGCAAACTCAAAAACATCATTCAATAGTAATACCGCGGGGTGTACAGGTATATTCCAAAATA
Organism: Notolepis coatsorum; assembly: GCF_963971535.1. Lineage (NCBI taxonomy): Eukaryota > Metazoa > Chordata > Actinopteri > Aulopiformes > Paralepididae > Notolepis > Notolepis coatsorum. The sequence goes on from NC_140176.1 coordinate 58,548,644, forward strand.
CGAGTGTTGATAATTGTTGGGACACATCTTTCCAGAATGCCTTAACTGGTGGGCAGTCCCAATACATGTGCATAAATGTTCCTTCGTCCCCATTTGTACATTGGGAGCATTTGGAGTCTTGTATAAGCCCCATTTTGCACAGCCTTATAGGAGTCAAGTATGTCCTGTGAATATAGTTCAGATTGATTTGTTGATGATCCGGGTTCCTTGATGTAAGTCGGACATTTGCCCAGGCTCCTTGCCAATCAAAGTCATATTCCAGGTCTGGTATATCCCTCCTCCAGACAGTGTCTATTTGAAGGGTTTCATACGAGGACGTTAGTAATTGATAATAAAAACTTGATACAAAACCTCCCAATGTATCTCTTTCATAGAAAAATTTGTGGTATCTGTGGTGTTCAATTGGTACGAGTAATGGAACACCGTGAGATCTCATACAAAGTCGTAACTGTATGTAAAAAAGCCATGTGGACTCGGTGAGGTTAAACTTTATGCATATTTCGACATAACTACAGAGGCCCTTGTTATTAAAAATATCCCCTAATGAGTGTATGCCTTTCTCTTCCCATATAGGGAATCTTATAGGTCGTTTTCCCATTAAGAGTGCATTGTTATTGAATATGGGAGTGTGATTATGCCATTCTTGAGGGTTAGGATATTTCTTTTGTGTTTCCCGCCATGTTCTGATTGCATGGGTAATTATTGGGCCAAATTCACGCTCACAATGCTTGATTGAAAGTTTAGTGTGTGCTATGTCTTTCAGTCTCTGTGGGGCTACCATGTTTTCTTCTAATTCTCTCCAAGATACCAAAGCCTGGGGGTCAAACCATATCTTCACTGGTCTTAATGTGAAGGCCTTAAAATATTGTAAAAAATCTGGGACTGCCATGCCACCGTCTGCTTTATTTCTCTGTGCGGTGGATCTTTTTATGCAAGGTGGTTTGTTATTCCAAATAAATTTGTATGTGGAGGTTTGTAATCTTTTCCAGTAGCCCTCTGGAGGAGGTAACGGAAGCATTGAGCTGAAGAAATTGATTCTTGGTAATACATCCATCTTAACTATTGATACCCTTGCCTGTACTGAGTTTTTAAGTTTTGCCCACCTGTCCAGGTCGTCTTTGATTTTGTTCTGTATTTTTGTGTAATTGTGCTTCACCGTTTGTCTTATGGTGGGAAATATTTCCACACCCAAGCATCTGAAATGTTTGACCATGGGTATCGCACCTGGGAGGGTTGTGTCTTTTTTTGCACTGGTGTTAAGAGGAAGAAAAGCCGACTTAGGCCAATTTATTTTAAATCCCGATAAATCACCAAAGTTTTCTATCAACTTGAGTATATGCGGCAATGTGTTGTTGGGGTTTTGCATGAACAATATTACGTCGTCCGCATATAAACTAATTTTAAGATGTGTGCCCTTGATTACTATTGGTTCTATGTGTTGGGATTGTCTTATAAATTGAGCTAAAGGTTCTAATAATAGATCGAATAGTCCGGGACTAAGAGGGCAACCCTGTCTGGCTGAGCGTGATACCGGAAAGATATCGGAGATGAATGTGCCTGTTGTAATCCTGGCCGATGGGTCCTTGTATAGTACTTTAATCATATCAATGAATCCTTTTCCTAACCCCATCCTTTCTAATACTGCCCATAGAAACGACCATTCCAACCTGTCAAATGCTTTCATAGCATCCAGGGATAGTATCGCCTTAGGTGTGGTGTCCTCTTTGTCTGCATCTAGTACGTGCAGTATTCGCCTTATGTTATCATTGATCAGGCGACCTTTTATGAAGCCTGTTTGGTCCGGATGAACTAAAGACGTCATATGCTTTTGCAATCTGATGGCTAATATCTTAGAGTACAGTTTGACATCGGTTCCGAGGAGGCTTAAAGGACGGTAACTACCGCACTCAGTGGGGTCTTTGTCTTTTTTGTGAAGAACTGAAATGAGTGCGGTATTTTGGTGTTTATGGAAGCTTCCCTCTTTGACTGAGTATAAGATCATATTTAGTAATAAGGGTCCAAATATGTCCCAGCAAGAAATGTACATTTCTGATGGGATACCGTCAATTCCCGGAGCCTTGCCGTTTTTCATTCCGGATATGGCCTTCTTGAGTTCTTCTAATGTGATCGGTACTTCTAACTGTTTAGCGTCGTCCTCCGTAAGTTTAGGGAGAGTAATTTGATTAAGATATGTGTCTAATTTGTCTTGATCAAAGGTCGTTTCTGAATTATATAAATCGGAGTAGAATTCTTTGAATGTATCGTTTATTATTTTGGGTTCTGTTACTTATTTCTAACACTAAATCATCGTCCTCCAGCACTTTGGATTCTGCTATCACTTGGAACTATTTTATTTCCTTGAAAAAATACGGTGTTGGGAAGAAGAAGAGTTAATTATTGATTTCAGAAGGAAGAAGGAGGTCCTCCCAGTGACAATTAAGGTTCATCAGATAGAAAATTGGCCACTTAAATATCTTGGTGTCTACCTGGACAGTATATTAAACTGGAAGAAGAACACGAAGGTTGTATTCTAGAAGGCTCAGTCAAGACTATTCTTCTCGAGGAAGCCTAGATCCTTTGATATCAGCAAGAGGCGTCTTCATGTTTTTTTATTTTGGCTAGTGTCCTCTTTTATGCAGTACTCTGCAGGGGTGGGTACAGGGTGGGGGTGGGGGCAGCATCACTGTGGATGATAAAAACAGGATCAATAAGATTATCAGAAAGGCTGGCTCAGTGATTGGTAACTCACTTGAAGTCACTGTAGAAAGGAAGGACCGAACTGAAAAAGGTTCTGTATTTTGAAACCATTAAACAGTGTTTTTAACAGACTCAGAAGCTCATTCAGTGAGCGACTAGTGATGCATCAGTGTTCTACTGAACGACTCAGAGGGTCTTTTGTTCCAGCAGTGGTCAGATTGTTTAACACTTTTAGATGTGGTCTAGAGCCATAGCACCTTTTAGCTGTTAATCATGTCCAGTGTTTCCCACAGGTAGAGAATTGGCGTGTCGCTAGGGATGTCCCAATATGAGATGTTGATGGTACGATTATTGTGAGGAAATATCACAGTTTCACGGTTTTCACGATTGTTATACTTTTTTTAAGATTATACAAAATATATAATATATATAAAGGCAGATGCTATTTGCACCCATAGGTGTCTGTAGTCAACAATGCTATTGATACTGTACACATTGTATAATGTATGAACCACAGCTTGTTGGATTTACACATATATACACACAGATATTTCACATGTATAATATACACAGATCTATTTTATTGTATCTATTATTCCTATTTTATCTTATTTAATCTTTTTTACTTACTTTTTTGATGTATAGGTATTTATGGCAATGTATTTCTTTGGTGTTAACTACATTCCCTTGTGCTGCTGCATCTAATTATATTCACCATACAGGCGATCAATTAAGGTACATTATATCTTATCACTGTAGTTGTTTACACCTGGATAATCAATACATCTTATCTTATTACTGTAGCTATTTATACCTGGGTGATCTATAAAGATACATCTTATCTTATCACTGTAGCTTCAACCTGGGTGATCAAAAAATATACATCTTATCTTATGCAATGTAGCTATTTACACCTGGGTGATCAATAAAGATACATCTTATCTTATGCAATGTAGCTATTTACACCTGGGTGATCACTAAAGATACATCTTATCATATGCACTGTGATTGATTGATTGTTTGAAAACTTTATTAACAGATTGCAGAATGGGTACAATACAGTACAGCTGTAGCTATTTACACCTGGGTGATTACTAAAGATACATCTTATCATATGCACTGTAGCTATTTACACCTGGGTGATCACTAAAGATACATCTTATCATATGCACGGTAGCTATTTACACCTGGGTGATCACTAAAGATACACCTTATCTTATGTACTGTAGCTATTTACATTGGGTAATTTTTATTAATGAAAGGCTGGGGGAAAGTAGAGTCTGGACTGAGGGGGTCATGGGGCGAGTAGAGCTTGAGGACTGGGTTGGGAAGAAGGGCTAGAGGGGAGCTGGGCAGAAAGGGGGCTGAGCTGAGTCCAGGGCGAGAGGGGTTAAAGCATGTAGGGGCAGGGATCCAGAGTGGAGGCAGGAGGAATCTTCTTGATGTAAAAACATTACAAAAACAGCTTGTTGCTGGAGTGTAGACAAATGAAAACAAATTCCTGTTTGAAACCATTGCATAACTTCAATTCCTACAAACGTGTACTTTCACTCTCATTTTGAAGAAAGAAAATCACATGGAATGACAATTCAGAGTAATAGTTTCCCTCAAACTATATAACATACAGGTCCTGCTGCCTTCAGATGGCTATAGACATGTGACCAACACTAAGAGAAGCCTGTCATACATCCTACAAGCAGCTTAGTTTAGACCATGGGAATGACAAACCATCTCCAAAATAGGGCAAAAATAGGAGTTTCCTAAAATTCAAAACCATTGTCCCAAAGTGAACACAGGAATATGTAAACAATCCTGTCTCGGAGTGGCTGTCAATACGCTTTTTTTTAATGAGATGATATCCGCTTTTGCTCAAAACATCAATAGCCCTCTCTGCGTCTTCAAAACTGTCTGGCCCTTCTTTATACCGTCTGTCTTGTCTGCCTAATGTGGTAATGAGGAACAAAGGTAATATGACGACATTTGCAAATATTAACTGTAATATAACAAGATCCAAGCTAGACTACTCTCCTTACTAACAAGTGGGGTATGAATTAAAAAGGTTACTAGACACTTGATGTAATAAAAAGTAAAGTCCCAGTACAGTACTTACCACTGACGTGAAGTGTTGTCTTCTTCCTTTTCTTTCATCTTAAACACAAGATTGCACCCTACATGTATGTCCGTCTTCATTGGATTGGAACTCCGACCACGGGATTTGGTAAGTAAGCTAATAGCTTACCCTCGACTACACTGCTGGCAACTTAATGTCCAAAAACATCTGAACTGTCCCTTTATGGTTAGTGTTATGAGGGTGTGGCGAGTGGTAGAGTAAGACACTGCTGTATATGCACTGTTTCATCCACAACTCTAAACTCCTTCAGTGCTTTTCTCTGCAACACTATCATAAATCATGATGTTTCAGCCTGGTTTAGGGAGAATTTCAGCCTTCATCATTTGTGTTTGATTTGATTGACACATGGCGAGTCACTGATTTGAAGCTTTTTTATTTAATGGAGCCATTAGTGCCTGTCTTTGTCCCCATATTGATTCAGACATTGATTGTCATGACAAATGACAGCTGATTGACAGATGGATGAATGGAGCCCTACAGTGTCTGCCACTCTAGACTTGATTCTGCCAACATACAGCCACGCGGTGTGGGAGGGTGCGTGCGAATCATGTGCACGCTCAAACACATTTGAACCCTTTTGATGCATTTGATGCACGAAGACACTGTCCTACATTGTCTGTGTGCATTCCCTTTCCAACTACCCCCACCCCCCCAACAGAAGCCCACCAAACTACACCCACACGTCCATCCGTAGGATGGCTATAGCACCCTCAAGACATCTCTGTAGTTGCTTTAGATTACACATGTACCTCAATGTACACCCTTGCTAAATAATCAAGCACCCCCATAGTACCAGCAAGAAAGAATAGCCGCCACACACACACACACACACACACACACACACACACACACACACACACACACACACACACACACACACACACACACACACACACACACACACACACACACACACACACACACACACACACACACACACACACACACACACACACACACACACACACACACACACACACACACACACACACACACACACACACACACACACACACACACACACACACACACACACACACTTACACTCACACTCACACACACACACACACACTTACACTCACACTCACACTCACACTCACACAGACACACACACAACACGCATAGCACACACAGCAAACTCCCATCGCTCAGCTGCAGCCGAGGCCGCAACCTTTCGAAAGCCGCAGTGCAATTCATTTGATCTGTGGTTCCACGTGTCAGAGACGGACCATGACACAGACAGAGGATCATCTCCAGCCATAGCTGCAGGTTAAAGACACAGAGCAACAGGAGAGTAATCCCTGTGAAGGGGGATTCTCTCCCCAGTTTATCTGACAAACCCTGCCATCTCAGCTCCGGGCTAACCACCGCTGCAGTGCTCACAGCTGCTAATAGACCCATCAAGTTGTTTAAACGGTGCCTTTTTTCCCTGTCCACCTATGGTGAACATGAACGACGTCTTCCTTTCCCGATTACCGGTCATTTTGTTCTTTATTCCGGATTCGGGTTGAGAGGTAAAGTGGTGTTTTATACCGGAGGAATATATGATGAGTCTATTTCTAAGAGCCACACTGGTCAACACTAAAGGAGCGGATGTAATTTCATTACCCCCCCAAACGAGAATGCGATGAGTCCGGTGACGTCGGGGGACCTGTGCTGCAATGCGATTCAGAATAAGAAATTCCCTGCCTTATCAGAGGGACGAATCAATATTAGAAGACCATGTCGGACTTAAAGAGCCTGTGAGCAGCACAGACTAGGCTAGTTTAATAACCCGTTCATTCAACCTAGGGGAACCACCCTCCCTCATTTGGACAGTAAAATGACACACGTGTGAGGTTTATTGTCGATAAATAATAAAATTTTGTCCATGTAGGCCTTTATGTTTTTATTGATCAGACACTATGTCTAAATACTGTTAAAGGGGCACTTCACCAAAAAAAAACAAAGCTGATCTATTTTGCACATAATCGAACACACATCCCAAAACTCAAAAACAGTTTTGCACACATTCATTTAGTTTGACAATATGGCCACCAGTGATGGCATCGGGGACACTGAATCCTTGTGTTGTGTTAATTATAACTCAATTATAACATAGTAGTCCCTATAAGACAAGGTATTGGTATTTCTTCATCTATATAATTTCATAATAATTAACACAACACAAGGATTATATGTCCCCGATGACATCATTGGTGGCCTTATTCAAACATACATTTTGTCAAACTAAATGAATGTGTGCAAAACTGTTTAGAGTCTTTGGATGTGTGTGAGAGTAATGTGCAAAATAAATCTGTAGATTCCACTTGAACGCAATCACCAACTATTTATCCCAAATGAAGCCTTTTACCAGTTTCATCACCTGTGCATTGTATGTTACTATTGCACTTTTCTGTTACATTTGCACCCTGGTTGTATGGTAATTGCGCTGTATAATGACAATACATTTTAATCTAATCTCATTTTGAGATCAGTCGCAAATCGCTTCCGCGCTACCTGTTGAATGGGTCAGCATGGTGCAGATGCAATGCCGACCCTCTCGCTGTTTTGCACAAGGCCCTCACAGTTTTGCACACGCCTCCTTCGCCTTATAAGGAGCTGACAGAGCGTGTCTGTATGCAAATTCAGGTGTACGAGAAGATTCTTGGAGTTTAAGAATGAGTGACGTTTTTTATTCATGGGAACCCAGCTGCGAAGATTTTGGCCACTTACGGAGACCGTTTTACACGTTCCGGAATCCGGAGGAGGATTTTAGTAAATTAGTTAGTACAACATTTTTACCAAGATATTTACAAAGATACTTACTAAACATGTTCGAGAATGAGGACCATTGTTGGTGGGCCTAACCCGATGTGTTCCGGAGAGATTCTTGTGTTTTCAGTCATGCATGTCGGGGGTAAAATAGCCATGTCAGATCCACTAAACAAGCTCCATGGGGGTCTGAAAGCGGCACATTGAGAAATAATCAAATAGCTTGCCGGCGAGAATGGTCATCAATAAAGTCAATTTGACTTACTGTGGTGATGCAGTGGTGTCTTGTTACCGCTGTGATGTGGTGGTGTCTTGTCTCTCACACACTGTAATGAATTCCTGGCACTGTGATTAAATTAAAGTTCAGGAACAAGACGATTTCTCCATTTATCTGTGTGTTACCAAGGCAACAGGCTGTCAGTGTGCCATCAGGTAGTGGCTTTTATATTAAAGTTTGAAATTGCTGGCGTGCGCACGCTTTAATTGTCTTGCACAGCGCCAGGCATCTATTCAGGCATGAGAGACAAAACACCACCACATAGGTGGTGAGTCAAATTGTCTTTATTGACTACCATGTTCCGCCGGCGAGCTATTTGTTTTCTTCTCAACGTGGCGCTTTCAGACCCCATGTAGTGGTAAGCTTGCATACTTTCCACAGAGCTGACATGGGCTATCAGGCTAGGGAGGAAGACGCGTGTGATTGGTTGGAAAGTGGCCTAAGAATCTAGTCTGCCACAAAGCTAATGTTTCCTTCAAGGGCTGTCGTACGGAAATCGAAGTCCACATTTGTTTCTCCTGTGTATCGAGCCGCGTCGTGTCTATGTTAAAGCGGAGAGTGGGCCGTCCAGCAACGACGATAACATTGACTTAAATCTGAAGCTATGGTCTGTCCCACAATGTTTATAACCTCAAATCAAATGAAGCCAATTTTGTTTATAATTGCCACAGTCCTACTCATTTGGGTGACGAGCTGGTCAAAGCAGTACTGGTCTGGGACAATATTTTCTTGGATGTTGTTATATCTGTGCATGGTTGAGGCAAAAATCTATTCACCTCTAGTCATAATTTCAATCAATTCATAATATCTATGAATCAAACCTACAACCTTGGGTCTCACTTAAATACCTGAGACAAATTTGTGGCCACAGTGTATTCAGAAAATGTAATAAAAAACAGTACATCTCTTGACATTTTCTTGTAAATAATTTAAATAAAACAGTATTTTTGTGGTGTTTATTTACTTGAGGGCTTGAGTTCACATCACAGTTTGTTTGTTGATTGATTTTGGCCATAAGTTATTTTTATTTCGCCTTGGCTGCATCTTTCCATGACCACGGACCTCATATTGAAATTACATTTCCTTTAACGTTCCTGCAAGGAACGTACAAATAAAGACATGGAGAAGATGCATGTGTAGGGGGCTATTGGATTGATTTAAAGCAAGCCGACATTGATCTACTGCACCACTGGACAGATATTGAGTTTCCAAACTATCCCCTCAAACCAGGGCTACGTCGAACCTGCCATAGGCATTGCGATCTGGGTAATCTGAGAAACCCAGTGTTACAGCCACAGCCAGGGCTTTTTTCTCCCCTGTGTGTGTCAGCAGGTTTCCAGGCCCATACATGGTCCTCCCTGTCTCCACCTCACAACCACTGTCTTCCTGGGCGCGGCCTACACACCTGAGAACCCTCACATCATCAAGGAGCCAGGATAAAGAGGCCTGCACTCCTGTCACTCCTTGTTTGAGTGTTGTTTTCACCTTATATAACTCTATTCAGACCTCAGAGTTCATGGAATCATGTCTTCTTGTGTCCAGTGACTTTTTGCTCCATACTAACTCTTGTTCTCTGATGTCCAGGATCTCACCTCTCCCGACTACACCTTAACCACAGACCCTCACCAGCCTGAACCATCATGGACCTCACACACACCCAGTCTATTGCTCCTCCACTCATTGACCCTTGTCTCTGAGCTCCTCTCACCACCTTGGACCTTGCTTCCCATACATAAAAGACACCTAACCATAACACCCAGGACCTCTCGCTGGAAATTATGTCATGGTGCAAGGGCTTCTCGGGACAGCACACAGTTTGTGCAACGTGCACGGCAAGTCGAATGTTTAAGGGGGAGGTCTCATGGTACATTTACATTTTGCGTTAAAAACAAACAGAGGTCATGAGGAGTCTGATTAAGTTAGCTATAGTTTTTGATAAATGAGATTTCAGGACAGTTGTATTGAAACATTTGGTTGACAGGTCACATTGTTTTATTAGTTTCTTATCTTCAGCTAGGGCTCCAGAAATGGCAGTGTCACTTGGTCACTTGGGCCACCACCTTGGTCAGGTGACAGCCTGCAGACTGCCTCGTCCTCCACACCTATAGTATCACACAAGAGCCAACACAGCACGGCCCCTCATATTCACCAGTGAAACTTGAGTGACATCTGGTGCGAGAGAAAAAAAAAGAGAGACCATTCTGCTGTGGTAGAGGTACATTGACTTTGAACTAGTGACTGCAAACTGAATGAAGAAACTCTGAAAAGCTGTCAATTTAAAAGCTGTCTTATTATTAAATGCATTAATTAAATTAATAAACTGTGTTTTCAGAACAAGAACATTATTAAACAATATTTGATGACCCCGCCATGTTATTAGAGTGTCTCTATTAGTTTTGATTCATGACTTTAGGGACATTTTAAAAACAGGATGGGCGGAGACCTGGCAAATAGCCTACTATACAACCCATGGGAAATATGAGACCCAGACAAGGACAGAATGACGGCTCATTCTCTCAGAGCAAAAGAGAAACCGCTAAAACCGTGCATTGTTCTTTCTCCAGTGTCCTCTGACCAAAACAAATACTTCCATAACCAAAACTTGTATCACTTTTTGTGTGTGGTTTTGTGACCCCATTGACTTTACATTGGCCTGTGGCTAACTATCCGGAGCTAATATGTGTGGCTTGTGATGAGAAATGACTCTACCGATCAACATCATCATCATTGGTATAAGTAAGAAATAGGGCTAGGGTTCCTAAACGATCCTTGTTTTAATGTGGGTTGCTCACCACACATTAGGTTTTATATGTATACACCTGACTGACAATGACTCTACATGACTCTGTAACAACCCATCATCTACACTCATTGCACACACATCCACATGCACACACTCACGTGTAAACAAACACTCACCTTATTAACACTCACTTTAGACACTTTAAAACTACATTATATTTATCTATTTATTAAAGAGATTTGCACTACATTCATACCTCATTTGCATTTGCACCTTACCTTAAAGTTTTGTACCTCATTGTCTGCATTTGTACCTCACTGTTTACTCATTTTTACTCACTGTTCTTAGATTGTACTTAGGCTGTACTTCAGATTGTATATTGTATATTCCTCTTTTACTTACTTTTTTACTGTATGAAGCACACTCTTGGGCTCATAGAAAACCAAGCATTTCACCGTAAAGTACATGTATTTTATTGTGACAAATAATAAACAAACTTGAAATTGAAACAATGTAGGCCTGAAGGTATAGGCCTACCAAATGTAGATACTATTTTCCTATAATGCCACATTTGCTTCATCTTAGCAAATCAATCAAGCATTTTCCAATTACAGGACTACATTCACCAGTTCATTTACAGTCAGCGGAGCATAGACAAACAAGAAGATTAAGAATAAGCCATATGACACACAATCACGTCTCTTAACCATACCCTGGCTGAATTAACGAACACAGTCTAACACTTTATATGAAAGGGGGGGTGGGGGAGAAATACTAAAATCTTAGAAAATTATGGGGGAGAAGGGAGGGGGGGAGGGGGGGAAAGATTTGTGGCCACGATAGAAGTTGTTGTGATTGATTATATGTGATGTAGAGCAATTAACAGAAATTAACAATTTGCATTTTAATAACATTATTATCATCAGTTAAATGCATTCATTAGTCTTGATTAGTTTGGTATCAGTATGACAAGTGCAACTCAACAGAGCATGGCGACACTGCGGAGGGGAGAGGGAAGCTGCAGAGAGTTCTGTGGCAGAAGGGGAGATTACAGTAAGAGTCTTTGACTTCACTAGCAGAATGTAGAGAAAGAAAACGACTTTAAAGACCCCATCTGTGATCCAAATGTAAACAAATGGAGAATGAGAACGGAGACTCTTTTTGTTCTCCAGTTGATTGACCGAGCTCTCGACACAAGGCCCAAAGAACTAGACACCCCGACGCGTCTATGCTTTTACCAAACGCGTCTATGCTCCTCCCACTCTGCTGGACAGCCTCCTGAAACACAGGACAAGACAGGTAATGATGCTCCTCCCACTCTGCTGGACAGCCTCCTGAAACACAGGACAAGACAGGTAGCGATGCTCCTCCCACTCTGCTGGACAGCCTCCTGAAACAGGACAAGACAGGTAGCGATGCTCCTCCCACTTTGCTGGACAGCCTCCTGAAACACAGGACAAGACAGGTAGCGATGCTCCTCCCACTCTGCTGGACAGCCTCCTGAAACACAGGACAAGACAGGTAACGATGCTCCTCCCACTCTGCTGGACAGCCTCCTGAAACAGGACAAGACAGGTAACGGTGCTCCTCCCACTCTGCTGGACAGCCTCCTGAAACAGGACAAGACAGGTAACGATGCTCCTCCCACTCTGCTGGACAGCCTCCTGAAACACAGGACAAGACAGGTAGCGATGCTCCTCCCACTCTGCTGGACAGCCTCCTGAAACACAGGACAAGACAGGTAGCGATGCTCCTCCCACTCTGCTGGACAGCCTCCTGAAACACAGGACAAGACAGGTAACGATGCTCCTCCCACTCTGCTGGACAGCCTCCTGAAACACAGGACAAGACAGGTAACGATGCTCCTCCCACTCTGCTGGACAGCCTCCTGAAACAGGACAAGACAGGTAACGATGCTCCTCCCACTCTGCTGGACAGCCTCCTGAAACAGGACAAGACAGGTAGCGATGCTCCTCCCACTCTGCTGGACAGCCTCCTGAAACACAGGACAAGACAGGTAACGATGCTCTTCCTGAAACAAGATGGGCACCAGCAGAGCAGGGAGAGCAAAGACACCAATAGACATGGGGTCGTCACAACCCCACATTGATATTGTGAAATTTAAAAGAAGATCATGGATTGGGGCTTCAAATGGACAATGTCACTATTTCACATCTTTGCAAACTGTTCCCCTCTCCCCAATAACATGTGACAGCTGAATGTGGCTTAGAGTCATGTTTATTTATTTTTCTTTATTAATAAAAAAAAAATTTGTCACCCAATTTATTTGTTATGCCAATTCCTACCTGGTTGTTGCACTGCCCTACTGTCGGTCTGGGGAGGGCGTAGACTACCATGCCAGCTGCTCGCCCAGTGAACCAGCTAGGAGTTTCACCAGGAGAGCGTAACACACGCGGCTCACACTATCTCCCCCAGATCCCCTCTCTGCTGATCAGGCCAGTAGGAGTCTCTGTCTCATACCCCACCGGCTTCCCACCTGTGAACACTGCCAATTGTGTTCGTAGGTATGACCAAACCGGAGGTACCTCTGGGGCGACAGTGGCTCAGGAGGTAGAGCGGTAGTCTGGTAATCGGAAGGTTCCCGTTTCGATTCCCACTCCTCCTGGGCAGCGTGTCGAAGTGTCCTTGAGCAAGACACTTAAGAAGAAGAAGAAGAAGAAGAAGAAGAAGAAGAAGAAGAAGAAGAAGAAGAAGAAGAAGAAGAAGAAGAAGAAGTCTTTATTTGTAATTAAAATTGTTGGACCTGCGAGATTTGTACTTTGTAGGTCTGCATTTTAAATGTAAGGAGTAAAAAGTATGTTTTTTTTCTCTGAAATGTAATTGAGTAAAAGTATAAGTATACAAACCTAATAATAGTCGAGTAAAGTACAAATCCCCCAAAACAGTACTTAAGTATTGTAACAAAGTACAATTACTCAAGTACACCCCTGTCCGTCGTCCTTCCCCCCAAGGGCAGCCGGGAGCAGACAAGGGCTGCAGCGTGTGCCGCGCCCGGGGACCAATCCAAGTGCTCCCGTCCGTCTTCGTCAGGGACGCGACAGTGTTAGCGATCTGTTTCTTGCATGTTTCTCCATTGGGTTTATCTTATCGGGATGGGAAACCCTTGCGAGGCACTGGGAGAACATGCAAACTCACACAGAAAGGCCCGGGAGATACCCCACCTGCAACTTGGTCCCCAAGCGGGAATCAAACCTAGACCTTCTAGCTGTGAGGCAACAGTGTTAACCACTACACCACCGTGCCGCCCTAACTGCTAACGTTAACCCCTAACTGCTCCCGATGAGCAGGTTGGAACCTTGCATGGTTGCCTCTGCCGTCAGTGTGTGAATGTGTGAGTGAATGGGTGAATGTGAGGAACAAATGGTAAAGCGCTTTGGATAAAAGCGATATATAAATGCACCATTACCTCTGCCGGGAATTGAACCCGGGTCTCTGTGGTTGGTAGGCGAATGCTTAGGCTTCTACACCCCCATAGTGATGTGTGAAACATGGTGCAAATTCCATGCCTGGACAGTGGACAATACTATTCCAACTATTCATAAGAATTAGTCAAGTCAATTGTTCATAGGACTTATTTGATCCCCAGGCGATTGAACCTAATGGGTCTCAGACCTGACTCTCGATGTACCTTGTGTCCAAACGGTGCCATTGGAACATATATGCATATGTACTGGGAGTGCCCTCCTGTTGAGATCTTCTAGGAAAATGCAGGATTACACAGGATCACACAGGATTACCCATATAACCTTTAGCATTGAACAGGCGAGAATCCGCAATAGCTGTGACTGTGTACAGTATGTGCATAATTATAGTAGTTGACAATTATGCTGTCATTTCTTTTTTGTAAAACACCATTTCTTAAAGGGGAACTATCTTACTATTTCTTTCACTATTTGGGCAATTTTACACAATTCCTGTGAGTCTATGGAACACATCTGTAAGGTTTTTTTCAAAACATTTAATTGTTTTGTATTTCTAATCAAGTACTGTAGAGAAGCACTTTCTCCCCTTACAAAAACCAAGCTGTTTTTGGCTGGGCTCCGCCCATACTCGCAATGCGCTTTGAGTGACAGACACCCACCTGCACTGACAGATACCTTTATTTGGGGGAGAGAGAGAGAGAGAGATAGAGGGATTCATTAATTTCCCTAATAATCCCACGGGAAAATGCATTGGTAACTTGTTTCAAATGACAATATATACCCCGTGAATATTATTGCACGGATCGGAATACGCGTGGGAGCGTGCGCTATGATATTTTGCAACAGGTTGACGTGACGCGAGTGCTGATACAAGAGAGAGAGAGATAGAGAGAGAGAGAGATAGAGAGGGAGAGAGAGAGAGGGAGAGACAGATAGAGAGAGGAGGGAGAGAGAGAGGAGAGATCGTGTTTCCCCCCCCACACACACAGTCGCAGTGTGTGTAAATGCTCCGAGACGAGTCGCACCGTATACAGCAGTGCTAATAGGAGAGGGAGCGAGAGAGAGAATGAGAGAGAGAGAGAGAGAGAGAGAGAGAGAGACAGAGAGAGACAGAGAGACAGAGAGAGCGAGAGCCTCCTCTCAGTCCCATTACCTCTGAGTCCCATCCGTTTTATATAGTTCTCTGGTTGATTCACGATGTGTGTGTGACGTGTGTGTGAACAGCTGAAGGTCTCTGCTAAATAACCGCTTCCGCATTATTTCCACTCGCTGCTCATATAAACGCATCACAGTTGATTGTGGGCGGGCGGTGGCAGAATGGCTTGGTTCAGTGGGGTAGGATCTGGTCTCATCTGAACTGGAGGAATGTGCCAAAAATAGAATTTGAGACCTAGTCGGGCGGATTTTGGGATTCACCAACCGTCCCAATAAAACATATATAATTAATATTATATTATAATATATTGTCTATATTCATTTCTTGCCCGAAAAGGTCTCAAATGGCCCTAAGAGAAAGCCCTTTTTGTCGTAAGTCTGTTGGAGAATGAGACGTGTT
The DNA here is from genome assembly GCF_963971535.1 of Notolepis coatsorum. Lineage (NCBI taxonomy): Eukaryota > Metazoa > Chordata > Actinopteri > Aulopiformes > Paralepididae > Notolepis > Notolepis coatsorum. The sequence goes on from NC_140176.1 coordinate 58,564,244, forward strand.
GGTACAACCCCACATTGCTAGAAAACAATGCAAACCCCTGGAAAAGGCCATTTATAAGATAGTTCCCCTTTAAGAAAGAAAATGCATAAATACATGTGTGAAATATGATGGTTAAGAAAATATAATGCCCATTAACATTAATATATTAACTGCACTGTAAATGTGTCCTATGGTGTGACATAAAGAAAATTCATAAAATAAATCTTAAATAATATACAAATAGCTATAAATTGCAATAAATTGTTAGACACTTATTTTCATATCGCATTTAAGTAATTTATAATCCCCCCCTCATGACTACATAAATGCAAGTCAAACTTTGCTGTCATCCTTTAAAAACTGTTGAAAAGTATACCAATTTAAGATGCAATACTCTACTGTTTCTATCCAACTGACTAACTCTGATATCCTTATTGTCTCCCCCAATAATATCATTACAAACATACTTATAATGTGTTCCAATGTGATAACCCTACAGTTATAATGACTAAATTATTCATGTATTATAGAAAAAAGAAAATCCTAACTCATTATAAAATGATTAGCTTGTTATCCACCAATGTTATTAAAATGTAATTTAAACAACATTAGGTGAACCTAGTGTAAGCCGTGCCTATGGTACTCTCAACGATGGGTTGCCATTCGTCACTCACAGAGCCTCTCTGCTGCATGGCAGAGCTAAATATGATACATACTCAAACTACATGTGAATAAATTTTCACTTATACAAGGATATAATGGCTACATTTCTCAAGGCAACATTTAAATTCTATTTTCTTTCAGCTTCATTCTCTTAGGATCTCTCTTCTGCGTGGATCCCTGTTCATCTTCTCTCTATTCCGTGTCCTCTCTCTCCCACTCATTTCTCTGCCTCAATTCTTTCTGACTCATACAGAGCCATAATTATGCAGTTTAACATACCATTTTTAATCAAAGAAATTAATAATTTAGGGGAGTCACACCAAAGGACAAAACGTATAGTGGTTTGAAAAAAGTTTAATATTTTGAATACTTCACACACGCTTCACAGGGGGCTTCAGTCTGAGATGGGGAGGAACCAAGACGTGGAACTCCCTGGCCACTTCCGTCACCAGCTCAGGGAAAATATAGCTGTCTGGGATGAAATGAATGGAGTGAGACGTAAAATTGCTTTTACCAGAAAAAGTAGAGGAGTAAACTCTGAATGTCATTCAGTGGCGGACTTGGGCAACATGGGCAGCCGCCCAGGGTGGCATCTTGCTGAGGGCGGCATGAGGAGGCAATTTGTTTTTAGATAGGAATGCCACTGATTTTGGGTGCAGACTGATGACGTATTTCACCTTTTCTGACGATTTACAAACAACGAGGGTAAGCTAGGCTAACGATTTGGCTAGTTTTCACATCAAATTGAGAAAATCTTTCATTTGCAATATTGAAATTGACATTCCTGACATTTAAGCAGTCGATTGCTATCGCAGCTTCGTTGATAGCGTGAATAACGTGGCAATGAGTTTTCAGGACATCGCCTCCTATTCATTTTCAACACTGAGTTCTGTCTTAGCATATTCTACCCTCTTTGTTCACACTCTATCCTGATGTGTCATAGCATCCGTTTCAATATCCAATTCAAGAAAGTCCTCCTTTTGCCTCTACTGCAGGTGACTCAATCACTCAATCGATGTGGCCTCCAATGTCGCGGTGGATCTGCTCTCTGCTGTCCTCAGTTTGGCCTCCAGCGTCAAACCGTGCCCGCTCTATTTCAACTGGATCTGAGTGGTTCTACTGTCCCCTGCGCTTGTATTCCTATGCTTTATTGCTCTTATTTTATTATTATTTTAACTATAATTTGTAACCTCTTACCACGCAACGGCCCACATGTTGAGGACGATTTGCCCACCGGTACTTTGGCGGCCTCTAGCGGCTCGGGTGTGCATATTTTTTAATACAATAAATTATATGGATCGAATTAAAGCCCTAATTTTTTCCTGTCGATTGCCCTTTCAGGCGACAAAATCCACTCAGTGGTTCTCGAGTGCCAAAGCACACGGCTGACTTTAAATTTTTTCAAATACCACTCGCGACGTCCGAGCCTCTACCTCTGTCAATCAAAAACATTAATATATTAACTGCACTGTAAATGTGTCCTATGGTGTGACATAAAGAAAATTCATAAAATAAATCTTAAATAATATACAAATAGCTATAAATTGCAATAAATTGTTAGACACTTATTTTCATATCGCATTTAAGTAATTTATAATCCCCCCCTCATGACTACATAAATGCAAGTCAAACTTTGCTGTCATCCTTTAAAAACTGTTGAAAAGTATACCAATTTAAGATGCAATACTCTACTGTTTCTATCCAACTGACTAACTCTGATATCCTTATTGTCTCCCCCAATAATATCATTACAAACATACTTATAATGTGTTCCAATGTGATAACCCTACAGTTATAATGACTAAATTATTCATGTATTATAGAAAAAAGAAAATCCTAACTCATTATAAAATGATTAGCTTGTTATCCACCAATGTTATTAAAATGTAATTTAAACAACATTAGGTGAACCTAGTGTAAGCCGTGCCTATGGTACTCTCAACGATGGGTTGCCATTCGTCACTCACAGAGCCTCTCTGCTGCATGGCAGAGCTAAATATGATACATACTCAAACTACATGTGAATAAATTTTCACTTATACAAGGATATAATGGCTACATTTCTCAAGGCAACATTTAAATTCTATTTTCTTTCAGCTTCATTCTCTTAGGATCTCTCTTCTGCGTGGATCCCTGTTCATCTTCTCTCTATTCCGTGTCCTCTCTCTCCCACTCATTTCTCTGCCTCAATTCTTTCTGACTCATACAGAGCCATAATTATGCAGTTTAACATACCATTTTTAATCAAAGAAATTAATAATTTAGGGGAGTCACACCAAAGGACAAAACGTATAGTGGTTTGAAAAAAGTTTAATATTTTGAATACTTCACACACGCTTCACAGGGGGCTTCAGTCTGAGATGGGGAGGAACCAAGACGTGGAACTCCCTGGCCACTTCCGTCACCAGCTCAGGGAAAATATAGCTGTCTGGGATGAAATGAATGGAGTGAGACGTAAAATTGCTTTTACCAGAAAAAGTAGAGGAGTAAACTCTGAATGTCATTCAGTGGCGGACTTGGGCAACATGGGCAGCCGCCCAGGGTGGCATCTTGCTGAGGGCGGCATGAGGAGGCAATTTGTTTTTAGATAGGAATGCCACTGATTTTGGGTGCAGACTGATGACGTATTTCACCTTTTCTGACGATTTACAAACAACGAGGGTAAGCTAGGCTAACGATTTGGCTAGTTTTCACATCAAATTGAGAAAATCTTTCATTTGCAATATTGAAATTGACATTCCTGACATTTAAGCAGTCGATTGCTATCGCAGCTTCGTTGATAGCGTGAATAACGTGGCAATGAGTTTTCAGGACATCGCCTCCTATTCATTTTCAACACTGAGTTCTGTCTTAGCATATTCTACCCTCTTTGTTCACACTCTATCCTGATGTGTCATAGCATCCGTTTCAATATCCAATTCAAGAAAGTCCTCCTTTTGCCTCTACTGCAGGTGACTCAATCACTCAATCGATGTGGCCTCCAATGTCGCGGTGGATCTGCTCTCTGCTGTCCTCAGTTTGGCCTCCAGCGTCAAACCGTGCCCGCTCTATTTCAACTGGATCTGAGTGGTTCTACTGTCCCCTGCGCTTGTATTCCTATGCTTTATTGCTCTTATTTTATTATTATTTTAACTATAATTTGTAACCTCTTACCACGCAACGGCCCACATGTTGAGGACGATTTGCCCACCGGTACTTTGGCGGCCTCTAGCGGCTCGGGTGTGCATATTTTTTAATACAATAAATTATATGGATCGAATTAAAGCCCTAATTTTTTCCTGTCGATTGCCCTTTCAGGCGACAAAATCCACTCAGTGGTTCTCGAGTGCCAAAGCACACGGCTGACTTTAAATTTTTTCAAATACCACTCGCGACGTCCGAGCCTCTACCTCTGTCAATCATTTGGCGATCTCAAAAAGTATTGGACAGGGTTGTAAGGAATGAGTGTGGCTTTCCAATTGTACCCCATGTGGGAATTAGCGAATCAGGGATCTAGGTGAAAAGTCACAAGCCAAACCAGGAAGAGAATTCTCCGTCGAATGCATTGAAGTCTATGAGAAAATCGTTTTCTGGATATACTTCTGATATTGCAACTACTACAGAAATACGTGAGTAACAAGTTTTTCTACAACTCAAGTTCAGACCTATGTTACTCTGTCTATTTCATTAGCAATAAAAGTGAATTATCTTTATTGTATCATAAACTTCAGAATGTCATTGTTCAAAAGAGACCAGGCTCATGCATATGCTATAAGTATAATGTATGGTATTTCTTTTAAAGTAGGCGGTCCTCAAAATCGAAAACTAAAATGGCCACTTTTGGGGGCGCAGGTTAAGAGGTTTTAAAAACTTTAGTATTCAAGACAGATTATACATATACACTCAAATTTTTGCTCTATTTTCCATTCTTCTATCATCCATAGCAACCCCCATATATCACTGACATCCTGATGGAGGAGTCCCTTTGAATTTCCCATCTGAGGTTTCTCCCTTTTTTTTCTCCTATTGCTAGGTTTCAGGGAGTTGTTCCTTATCTTCATTGGGGAAAGTCTGGCAGTGTTGTAAACGTGTGGATATTGTGGATCTATTGTGATGTTACCTGTTGATCTGTGAAGCCCGTTGAGGCAACTTGTTGTGATTTTGGCCTATACAAATACACTTGACTTGACTTGACTTGACTTGTACCACACTGCCGTCTGGTGGAGGTAAATATTTAGCTATTGTAAATGTAGAACATATATCACTTCATAATCCATGGCATATAATGTGAGGCCTAGTAGTTAATTTCACCGTTCGCTGCTTGCTGCAAGATGTGAAAGTGGATTATTTTGTGGGAGAAGACGCCAGCATCCCGTTTATTGATCATGTGGAATAATTTTCAGCTTTGCGTTTATGGTACTTTGGTGGACTACAATCTACAGAATGAATGAATCCACAGTCTAAGGTAAGAATGATTACCATATAGCCAGATAAAAAGTATTTGAGCAGACATAACTGAAATTCACATCTCAAATTGTCAGTCTAGCAGGTGTACAATCAAACAGTACAACTGGATAATTTGTAGCGCAGCAATAGCGCTATAACGACAGGGCTAGGCTACTTTGATTGGGGTCATCCCTATGAGCCCACAGCCCTATGATCCCACAACCCTACAGTTCCCCCATTTCTAAGAAATATTCCCCCATCAAAATTAGACCCTGGTTCCCCCAGCCCAGACAGACAGACAGACAGACAGACAGACAGACAGACAGACAGACAGACAGACAGACAGACAGACAGACAGACAGACAGACAGACAGACAGACAGACAGACAGACAGACAGACAGACAGACAGACAGACAGACAGACAGACAGACAGACAGACAGACAGACAGACAGACAGATAGATCCCCTCTATGGTACTGCTCTGTAGCATCACTTGCATAGAGTATGGGCTTGCTCAGCCTTTCCTTGTTCATGTGCGTTCATCATTTTGGAAATGCAAAGTATTTCTAAAAAGAAAGAATGGGAGTGCTTCTTGTATAGTAAATAGATGGATATAGCAAGATAGCATAAGGATATATAGTATAACTGTAGATTGTATAGTATTGTATAGTAGTGTACATAAGACCCAGTGCCTCATCCGTAGCTAACAAATTGCACTATCGCAGGACCTTAGCATGTCTTTTACCATGCTTTTTGTAAACTTTATGTACATTATACCTGTTATGTCTTATTCTTATTACTTGTATTATTGCACAAAGGTCTTATTCTTATTACCTGTTTTTTTGCACAATCGCACAATCGCTGCGGGCATGACCACCCGCATTTCACTGTATGCTTGTATGCCGTGACAAATAAAACTCTTGACTTGACTTGGCTGTTGTGTACCTCATCTCATTTCGGCATTGGGCCTCACTGTTACTCATTTTACTCTGTATTGTATATTGTATATAAATAATGTATATTGACTTTACTTAATTTTTACTTACTTTCTTCCCATGTTGTTTTCTTTGTCAATCGAAACTGGGGCTGGTCCGTGTGTGTGTGTGTGTGTGTGTGTAGCCTATACTTCAACAATGCAGTGAATGTAGCGTTAAATGTGCTGTAAGTGGTATTTTATGTTTGTTAAAATAATTGGTCTACATGTTAAAATAATAGCTCTACATTACGACGGAGCCATCACTGATATAAATTGTCTGGTCAGTAACATGGGTCTCCTAGTCTCTCCGCTCTGCAGTAAACAGAGAATACATGGTCTGATATCCCGTTCCCTCTTTATCCAATCAGGAGAGAGAACCTCACACACTGCAAAAATGGTGTGACAAAAATAAGAAAAAAAAAAAAAAAATGTTAAGCAAATTTGAAACAAGTAAAGTAATCTACCGGCTCTGGTGACACTCACACGTTCGTGTTTCAACAATGGGGAGTCAGCCAACCAGCCAGTCATTGACATCCAAGTTTCAAGTTTCAAGTTTCTTTAATAGTTGTCATACAGAAGTACAGAATACTTTTATACAAAATGCTTCTTACTGTTACGCTCCAGAGACTGTGCAAGACAAGATAAGTATGAAATAAAATAACATAGTAAAATTAGAAGTAAAAAAATGAGGTCACAGTGTTCAGTTTAGACATATGTACAATGTTCGATGCAGAATAGACGTAGTTACCATACAATATACAATACTGTGCAGTGTACTAATATATAATACTATATAGTGCAAGGCAGGAATGAGACGAGGTGCAATTTAGGTACAATTCACAGTAGGTGTACGAGTTGTAGTGCAAATCCTTTATCAATAAATATAAAGTGTAAAGTGTGTTTGTGTGATCTAAAGTGTGGAGAGTGGGTGCTGCAGTGTGTTGTTTGTTTGAGTGAGTGTGTGCGTGTGGGTGTGTGTGCTGTGTGCATTTGATGGTTGTTGCATAGTGTTTATTGTTCGTTTAGCAGCCTGATGGCCTGGGGATAGAAGCTTCTTCTGAGTCTTTCTGTGCTCGCCTTAAGACTCCGGTATCGCTTGCCTGACCGCAGCAGTTCAAAGAGGCAGTTGTTCGGGTGGCTCGAGTCCTTAATAATTCTCTTAGCCTTCCCCTTGCACCGCTTGTTGTAAATGTTCTGGAGGGTGGGAAGCCCCCCTCCAATTGTGCGTTCGGCTGAACGTGTCACTCATCAACATCCACTGATGTTGGCCGGCCCTATGGATCCGGCAAAAGTATTAGGCTCATAGCCCCTGTAGTTTGCAAGATTTGCAGCGAACAACTACACTCACTCATCACACACATGACCGAACCCATGATCTCCTCCAATGATAACTCAGTTAGTTCACAGTTAACATACACGGAGGTGGAAATGTATGTTGATTGATTGATTGAATTTATTGGACAATCTAAAATCACATACAATACTGGTACACAAAATGTACAGCCATCACACATATAATTTAAAACCGTTGAGGATTGAAACACAATAAAACCTTACGGTTTATTTCCATTGTGGTCCACAAAGGGGGGGGGGGGGCAATGTTGCAGATTTATAATGCAATCATGATGTTCTGCGTTCTGCGATGCTCAGCTGTCCACCACAGTCAGGGCAGCTGAAACCCGGGCAATTTTCGACCGTCGACTAAAAACACACCTCTTCCAACAATATCTCAAATAAGAAAAAATTATTCTGTCTTTTTACTATTACAGTATGTATCCTACTACTATGCTACTATACTTATACTACTATGCTAATATGTCTATACTACTATGTACTCAGAGTGTAACACTCAAGCTCTACACTATTTGACGAACAAAAATATATTTTCTTGGGAGACTTTCTTAAAAGAGATAGTATAACAGTTTCTCAGGAAGATATCACTGACAATGTGATGCATTATGAACATTTACAAAGTACATCAGTTTGTTTTGAACGTGTAACTTTAAGCATCTCGACATCTGTCTTTCTGACATTGCTTTGCACTTAGAGCAGGCCGATGTGACACTGAGCAAGACTGAAAGTCATTGCACATGACTGGTTAAATGTCTATATGAGTTGTTGACATGCAATGGGTTGTTGTGTGTTGAAGCAGCCACATATTAGTGTGACTGTCTGAAATCCTGTCTGTGTGTGTGTTGTTCTAGAACAGGGGTCAGCAACCTTTTTGACATGGAGTGCCTGTTTGAAATATAGTTGTAACTAGTGTGCCTCAACAATATTCCATGCATCGTAATTTTTTTCTTCTCATAATCAGGTATTTTTAATGATAATTTTTACATTATTACATAATTATTGTTATTGTTATTATTAACAATATTATTATGATGGTTGTATCAACCCTAAATCTGAGTTGGGGGGGGGGGGGGGGGGGGGGATGCAATGCAGACAAACAGCTGCATACAGTGCGACCATTTCACTCACATTTGCCCATTCATTTTTGGACACATCACACACCATCGGTTTGTGTACTGTACGTGTGCTGTCATAGCTCCACCTACAGGCCTAATGGAGAACATCAGGAGAACACCAGGATGTGAATGGAGGGTGAATGTGAGGTATATCGTGTAAATAAGTTTTGATTGATCGCAAGACTACACTGTAAAAAAAATTATAATAATAAGTTACCAGAACTTAAAAATATTGAGTTCAGTTACTGCGCATTAAGGTTTTCAGTTTTCAATCCATAATAAGTTAACAGAAAAATAAGTACACAACCACATTATTTCAACCTAATAAAACTATGTTTATTGTCATTGTTTTAAGAACACAAGTTGACTTGGTAATACTCACATTTTGAGTAAAAAAAATGGCTTTTAACATGTGCAATGTTCAATGAAATAGAAAAATAAATAATACAATTTGTTGATTAATCCCACTGGTCACAATGGTGACCGTAATAATGTTTTTGTTATAAGGCTAAGCACGCGTGCCTAGGGTTGCCTACCCCTGTTCTAGAACTTCTATCCTTGTGAGGACCATATCCTGGAGGTTTGATAAAATAAGCCAAATCCTTACCCGCAACTCCCCCCATTGTGCTGTATCTCACATGAAAACAACAGTGGTGTAAGTATTTCTACTCAAGTACAATTCTGAGCTACTTGTACTTTACGTGAGTATTTTCATTTGAGGGAATTTTATACTTTTACTACATTTCAAAGGAAATATTATACTTTTTACTCCACTACATTTATCTGAACCCATCAGTTACTTTGAAGAAAAATATTTTGCATAGAAAACATGGCAAAAATGTATAACGATTATATACTTTCACATCTGAAGCCTGTCAACTTCAAGAGGATGTAATCAGAGCAACAAAACGACCACGTACAATACCACTTTAACATAACCTTTAATCAGAGCAGCATGACTGGACCACGTACCACTTTAACATAACCTTTAATCAGAGCAGCATAACTGGACCACATACCACTATAACATAACCTTTAATCTCTTAATCTTTCTGCGCCATACCCGACATTTCTCGGGTTTCGTGGCCAACGGTTGAGTGCCATACCCGAGATTTCTCGGGTTTAGATCCTTTGATATTTTTCCTTTGATCCCCATTTTATTTTTTTTATCTTTTCCCCCCTCCTTTTTTCCTCAGATTTTCTCCCATCCCAATGTTAGTCGTTATGCCAATTCCCAATCCCCTTCCTGGTCACTGCGCACTTACCCCCCACAGTCGGTCTGGGAGAGTGGAGGCTATCACGTGCTTCCTCCGACACACGTCTAGCCAATCAACCGCTTCTTTTCACCTGGCAGCGCGGACTCTCACTGAGAGGGTGTAACGTGTGGAAGGATCACACTACCCCCCTTAGATCCTATCCGCGCTGAGCAGGCGCCCCGACCGAACTGTAGGAGTTGCTGTTTACAACGACCCGGACCCACCCCGCCTGTTGTGAAGGGCCAGATTAAACTGAGAATCTACCTTTATTGTTTGATATACTTTGTATATTGTTTATATATATACACGGAATATCCCTTTACCTGCGTTCAAACCAGAGTAATATTCACTCTCCTATTGGACAGCGCCCCCAGGCGCCAGCGCGCAAGCCCTCAACGGCAGGTTCAAAGACAAGTGCAGGCATGTCGGAACATGCCCGGAGTCAGCGTAGTGATACCAGACAAGGACTGGGGTTGGGACTAGATATTCACTTAAGTATAAATACAGCGCAAGGTGCGCACACCGTGCTTAGCTTCGTGTCTTCGTTCAGTACCTTACCCACCTTCACCACGAGTCAACGTGCAGTGAAGTGAGCAACCTTGCGTCTAACAGAGCATTGAGAACCGCGTGCGAATATAATGGTAAAAGTGTCAGAGTTTAATGAAGTAACGCTGAGTTCGACTTAATCTAATGTGAAGTGAATAGTCGTTCATTTATTGTATATCGTGCGGCCACAGTCCGTTCGTGTGTAGCATTACCCAGCGGTTCGTCGTGTCTTTAGCTAGTGTACTTAACCAGGGTGTGTGGCCTAAATACGTCGCCCACACCCGAGGAGTCCTAGGCGGAGAACCGTTGGACATGTACACAGGAGAATCGGCGTCGGCGATTGCAGAACCATTACTGGTTGGATTATATTGATTTGGAACGTGGTACCCGGAGAAGAGCATCGTTGATTTCCACTATCGTTTGGGATTCAACCTTGTGATGATTACAACTCGGGCCGGCCTCGTGGACGGAGGCTGGCTAGCTGTCATCAATGCTGTCGAGCATTTGGATTACAATTATTACTTTGCTGCTGATCAAGGGAGTTTACAAGGACCGACTCCTGTACCTGGAGTCTCTTTATTCCTCATTGAATCAGACGGAGTACCCGAACATTCCTCTACCCTCCAGGCCTTACACCCCCGGAGGGAACCCATTGTCTCCAGGCGGTACCAGTGTTGCCCTATCTAGTTGCTACTATACGACAGGTGGTGTCAACTTAGACCCATCGTAGGATTCCTGCTATTCTTAGTGACTCATGCTATTGACTGACTTTACGTATATTCTTCGCCATACAAGCGCGACCCTAATTCTCATTCTGTAACCTAACGTTGCCTAATAATAATAAATTACCCTCAAATACTATTTCTTTGTCAATGCCATGTTCTTGTGGGTGTTCACCATCTATATTTGATGTACTGTCTGGCCAGTAATTAAAGTACATAACTAGCAGTGGTTTAATCTATCACAATCTTTAATACAGTCAGGGTTTTGTAACCCCTCAGTTACACCGCCAGCTTTCCCACCCTCTAATACAGCCAATTGTATTAGTGTGAACGGCCAGCCAAGCTGGTGACAACGCCGGAGCTGTGAGCTGGATTCGAACAGGCGAATCCAGCGTCTCCGGTGTTGGTGACGAACGCAATCTCCGCTACGCCACCTGACCGCCCCCTTTGATCCCCATTCTAAACACTCGCACGGACCTCCCTGTATCTCCCTTGCACCACTGCCTACGTTTTTCCCTTCTGGTTTTCGCTCGTAAATTTTCACCTACTTCCTATATTCGTGGGGTATCATTGGAAAGCCAATTTTCGCAATCGGCGAATGATTGACAGAGTTAGAGCGCCGGGAGTCTGGGGTGGTAATCTGACTCTGGCAAAATCTGCCGTGTACAAAGTCACATGCCTCACATATCGGCATGTAACTTGAGAACCGGTGAACGGATTTGGTCAAGTGAGGTGTCATTCGAACGGCAACAAATAGGGCTTCTTAACATGTGAGGGCCGACATGAGGACGATTTGCCCACCTGCACTTTGGCGACCTCTAGCGGCTCGGGTGTGCATATATATCGAATTAAAGCCCTATTTGTTGCCTGTCGTTCAGCGGTTCTCGAGTTACATGCCAATATGTGAGGCATGCACCGAAGTACACAGTGTTGTACAAATACAACACTGACTCCCGGGGCTCTATCCCCGTCAATCATTTGGCGATCTCGAGAATTATTGGACAGGGTTGTAGCCAATGAGTGTGGCTTTCCAGCCATACAAATTTCTGGGGAAATACTACTTCTAGACGATTAACTACTACAGAAAAACGTGAGTAACAAGTTTTTCTACAACTCAAGTTCAGACCTATGTTACACTATTTCATTAGCACTAAAAGTGAATTCTCTTTATTCTATCAGAAACTTCAGAATGTCATCTTTCAAAAGAGACCAGGCTCATGCATGTGCT
>NC_140176.1:58576707-58589207 GCF_963971535.1 Notolepis coatsorum
GATTACCAGACGACTCTACTATACCACGTGAGCCATTGCCGCACCCCATGTGAGTGACTGACTGAGAGCGTCATTGCCTTGATGGAGGTGCTTCACATCTAAAAATGTGTGTGTGTCTTTGTGTATGCATTCACACACTCCTCTGTGCATGTACCGCTGTGCACGCTATGTACTGTATGTATTTCTACACTGATAGGTGTGCGTATCTGTGTGATTATCCATGCACATACTGTATGTGATTACAAGTGGAAATGTGTATTTGTGTGTGCTTGTGTGTCTTTGTGTGTGTGTGTGTGTGTGTGTGTGTATGTGTGTGTGTGTGTGTGTGTGTGTGTGTGTGTGTGTGTGTGTGTGTGCGAGTGTGTTTGTGCTTGTGTTGTTGTCTGTGCTGTTGTGGGTGGATGGATATGTGATTTTGATCAGTAGTGACCATACATGCAGACAGAGCTTCCTCTGAAAAGGCTTGTCTACACAGGAAGAGGTACTTGGCAGAGAATCTCCTACAAGATCAATAAACAGCTTAACCAAGTGTTTCACGACGCGCTCCTGTGGGACCCCAGGGCCACTATGTGCATTTTGAGAATCCGCCTACCCGCCACCGGGGTCTGTTTAAAAATTCTCACTTCTTACTTAGGAACCCTATTGATATACAGGGGAGAAATCTCCATTCATTTGTGTGGCCATTTATATCATTATTGCCATTCAGGTGCTTGACGGAGGGTGAGTTATTGCCGCGCTGCACTCGGCAAGACAAAGCAAATGGATGTTGTGGTGCGGGGGGGGGGGGGGGGGGGGGGCTGCGGAATGGATGCATTCACTGAAATGTTTGTGACGGAAATATTGGGGCAAATCAGGCTATGATTTCCTCAGGGGTTCTATTGTGCTTGGATCTGTTGAGAAGAAAAGGAGGGAATTTATGACAAACAGTGAATATATACTTTACCTTCAAATGTATTCACCTGATTTACCTCATCATTACTGTGCGTTTACACGACAACAGCAGGGCTCTTATTTACTTGTTTTCAATCACAGCCTGGCTGGCGCTGGCACCGCTGACAGCTCGTCACATTAGCGGTATAAACCGTGTGCGCGGGCTGAGCAACAAACCATTGAAAACCCAGCTCTCGTGGCTTTTATTTTATCAGCCACTTATAATTTGGACGAGCACAAGAAGACCCTGAGTGCTGACAGGCTCTCTCGATGCACTGGGGGCAGACTGCCTGCAGACTGCCAGACTGTCTGTTTGCAATTTTCCTCTCGTCAACTGTCTCCTCGGGCGGTGGAAAGAAATATTAACGTTCGGAGATGCTTTTAAACAAACCACTGGAGGGTGGCGAGACTATAAGCCTCTACCTGTCCTTATTCTCACCTCACCAGCCCACCGATAATCAGGGTTTGCTGTATCACACGGATCCTCGCATCCTTCTACACACTGCAAATGAAAGACCCTTTTCCTCTTAGTCGTCCTAAAAGACACTTGGCTGTCGTCTGGTAATCGTAAAGGCTGACGGTTCGATTCCTGCTCCTCCCGAGCAGCATGTTGAAGTGTCCTTGAGCAAGACACTTAATTGCTCCAGATGAGCAGGTTGGTGCCTTGCACAGTGTGTGAATGTGTGAGTGAATGTGAGGAACACAATTGTAAATCGCTTTGGATAAAAGCGCTACATAAATGTATCATTTACCATTTAAATACATCTTGTAGCCGTGCAATGTAATTTTTTCATTGTTGTTGTTGAAGTCAGAGGTTCTATGTAGGATTGTTATTAACTGTCTAACTGTATATATATCTGTTTCCACTAGAGGGCGCTCTAGGCGGAGCTACTCAAGACACCACCATGTGGCGAGTATAAATAGATATGTCTCCTCCTACTCTACCTCTCTCCCCCACCTACCTCTCACGGAGAGGACTCATGTGTTACTGCTCTTACCATGTGAATAAACAAACCAAGCCAGTTAAAGGCTAAAGATGGAAACCATGCCTCTTGACCACATTATTGTCGCCCTATAGCCGGATTCTGTCAACAGTTGTGTTTAGCGGAAGGTAAAAAAAATTAATTATGGCATTTCTATAATCCATGTTATGGCTTTGATAGGCTTTCATTGCCTTGTGTGGAGCAAGCTCTTTTTATTAATTCTCTCTCTCTCTGGTGTGTAGTGTCTGTCTGGGGGAAGCAAACAAAGGTTCAGTCAGTAACAGTAATCGTGATGAATGGCATGTTACGTCTTTTTGTAAGGGACTGTGAGGAGGAGGTACATTGAAGATCCCACGGTGAAACCGTGTCAGCGTCTAGGAAATGACACGTCAAGTTACATACAAGTTAAATAAATAGTTAAAATACAGATGAATATGAAGAAATGGAAATAAAACAATAAAATTAGGCAACAATAAAAACACAATAAAAAAAACCCAGCAAAACACATTAAATAAAGGTTTAAGATCATGCCCCTAAACTGTCAATAGGTCACCAGAGAATCGATTTTCAGCTCATGCTGAAGATCATTCCAGGAAGTTGGTGCACTAAAACAAAAGGCTGACTTTCCAAGTTTAGATTGGGCCCCATTCACCAACGGATTTAGGACAAAAGATCTGACAAATATTGGTCTTAGCGCCAAGACATTTGCGGGCCGATTTTGGGATTCACCAACCGTCCCTTGTCTTGGATTCAGCCCTAACTAAGAGCAGGATTTAGAGCAGTCGTAAGTTGACAGACTGGAAATTAGCTTATTTAACATCTTCCCTGGAGTTAGACAAGAAGATGCATACCTTTTTTGTCTCTGTGCGTGCATTTTAGCTTTGGGAATAGACGCTCCGTTAGCATAGCTTAGCTTCATCACTGGAAGTGGGGGAGGACAGTAGCCTTACAGTGCCTTACAGTGTATTGCAAGGTCTGACATTGACCAAACTTGATATGCATGACCTTGGTGGGCTCTAGGTCAACTCCTGAAAAGGGGGTCAATGTCAGACTTTGCAATCAAAGTTAGGGGGCTAATAACCCTTGCCATAATTTCAGTGCGCCCCCTAACTTTTGATTGCAAGGTCTGACATTGACCCCCTTTTCAGGAGTTGACCTAGAGCCCACCAAGGTCATGCATATCAAGTTTGGTCAATGTCAGACCTTGCAATACACTGTAAGGCACTGTAAGGCTACTGTCCTCCCCCACTTCCAGTGATGAAGCTAAGCTATGCTAACGGAGCGTCTATTCCCAAAGCTAAAATGCACGCACAGAGACAAAAAAGGTATGCATCTTCTTGTCTAACTCCAGGGAAGATGTTAAATAAGCTAATTTCCAAAAAAAGTGGAGTCGTCCTTTAAGGGCTTTATTTGGGAGGAATCATAGTGATTCCTTCATGTCAACTCTACAGGCCTCCTTGGAATTAATAAAGGGGAACTATTTTCCTATTTCTTTCACTATTTGGGCAATTTACACTATTCCTGTGAGTCTATGAAACATATCTGTAAGGTTATTTTCAATCAAATTCATTGTTTTGTATTTTTAATCAAGTACTTTGGTGAGAGAGAGAGTGCGTGCGTGTGTGCATGAGCGGCTCGAGTTGCAAGTGTGTGTGTGTGTGTCAAAAGCAGGGGGAGAGACAGAGGAGAGATCGCTCAGAGACTTGCACCGTATGAGAGCCTCTCTCTCTCTCTCTCTCTCTCTCTCTCTCTCTCTCTCTCTCTCTCTCTCTCTCTCTTTCGGGGAAGTGCAAGTGTCTGACAGAGAAACCACTTCTGCATAACTTCAATGTTACACTAACTTCCTTGAATTGTTGATTGTGGGCGGTGGCTACAACCACAGAAGGAGCTGAGGTATGCAGATCAGAATCTTTATTTTTCTATTTTTCTCCCATCCCAATTCCACTGTGCCAATTCTCCCCTCCCCTGTCTTGAACGTTGCTCGCATATTCCCCCCACTGGCCGATTGTAGGGAGGATAGAAGCCTTGCATCACGTGTCCCTTCCGATACACAAGGAGGCAGCCTGTCACATCTTTTCACCTGCCAGCGCGGACTCTCATTGGCGAGGTGTAACGTGTGGGAGGCTCACACTACCCTCGCCATTTCCTGTCTCTGCTGTGCAAGCGTCCCCAACCGACCTGTAGGAGTCGCTGTCCACAACGTCCAGATTACCACCCATCGACTTCCACCCCTAAATTGAGTTAGTATGACGGCTGGCCCAAGCCGGAGGCAACGCCGACAGCCGGAGTCGAACCCGGTGTCTCTTGCGTTGGTGACTAGCGCAATGTCCGCTGCACCACTCCGACTCTGTGGAGATGTCATGCTAAGATGTGTACTGTACGTACTGTAGGGCAGCGCAGTATCTGTGATCTCGTAATAAAACAAGTCATTAGAATATTAATATAAGCCTACTGCGTTCATTAATTAGGCACGTAGACTATATACAGTATACGCGCACGCGCGAGCGTGTGTGTGTGTGTGCTGATGCTACTAAATAATATAACTTTCCTTCTTTCCACTCCCAGCACTGCAGGTGCGCCTCTTAGGCGTCTCTTCGCTCTCATTGGGATTTAATTTGCACACAGCTCTGCTGGCTGGCTTTATAAGGAGCTGCCGGAGGCGTGTCTGTATGCAAATGAAGTAAACGGGAACGCGCGTTCAAGTTTGTCAATGAGTGACGTATTTCATTGTGGCCATCGCAGCTGTGATAATTTTGGCCACTTAACACTTTCAGCGGCAATCACGTAATATTAAGTGTTTGCTCGCCAGCCGTTAAGCGCCAAAAACGTAATATTACGTTTTAGATCGTTTTTTTCTTTTTTTCGATTTTAATATCCTATACACTCTCACGGACCTCGGTGTTACCATTGGAACTCATTCTGAGACCTCGAGGGTTCAATGCCGGCCAAATCCTGCTAGGTGGCAGTATCGCCTACCCTTTTAAACCTTATTTCACACTGTGTGTTACATCTTATATGATCCGGGCGGAGAATTTGGATTCAGGCAAGTGAAATGGTTCATTCAAGCAACTTGGAACGCTTGGAACACACTTGATGCATATTTTGTGACATTTCATATCAGGTACCCGATGGACATCAATACTGGAAATCGCGATCAGACAATTGGAATATTCATTTTGGGATACCTCCTAGTAAAGGTAAGGACTATATGCCATCAATCCTACTTTGATCCAACAATGATTTCACATCGATCGCAACGATCAACATACTCCAAAATGTATGCTGTTGCTGACGATCAGAGCATCAAAAAAACGACCACCCCCCCCTTTGATGCATTCATGATGAAACATAATACCTATTATATACCTTTGATTTTGAAATAGTAACGTGTCCAGGCGAGCAACGCGAATGACTTTAGCAAAATTCACATAGTGCTCCATAACTCAGCTTTTCAGGAATTAGCCCGGATCACTCTGAAACTATACCATATTCACCACGGGATAACACGCGAACATATACATGAAACATTTTTGGACAAGAGATAGTGACTGTCAAATGAGCCACAGTATTGTCTCCATAGCTATAATATAGAATATAGATATAGCTCTGCAAACATTGTGATGCATCGTGAAAATAGGCAATGGAAAGCTGGCCCATTGACTACAGGAGGATGATAATAGCTGGCGCTCAAAGCCTCTCCATGCATTGGTGAATCCGGATGTAATTATTGTCGAGTTTTTCTTATGGCCTTCCAAGGTGGTTGTCGTAAGAGAAATCTTATGGCAATGTTGGAGAATGAGACCCATCGTGCTCAGCGGACCTTAAACATAAGCCAGTCATTTGAGTTCAAAGTTCCAATCCAGCATCCAATAATGGCCTCATACAGATAAACAAATACCAATGATCATTAAACCAGGGAAGACCAACCCACCTTATCATACACACAGTGGTGAGTACAATAGCTATCACCAGTAATACATCTGAGGGTAGAATGATAGACCGGGGGTTTAAATCTATAAATTACATCCCCATAATCCAACACAGACAGGAAAACTGCTTCAACAATCTCTTTTCTACTAAACATGGTTCTGTTTCTGTAGAATAAACATATTATTTTCTGGTCATGGTCAGCTATATGGTATTTAAACATAATTTATCATCAAGCCAGATGCCAAGATATTTTTATTCAGTAACACTCTCGATGTTAGACCCGTTTCTATTAGATAAATGCATACTATCATAATCAATATTTCTGGCTTTGTTTTATCATGCATTTAAGCACCAGTTTAAGATTAATATGCATGTTCAAATGTGCCCAGCACTTAAATGTGTGTAGACTCTGGGGAAATCCATCATGGGAATACTGGACAGATTCCTCTCTCTCCACGAGCCATTCCACACATACATTAAACCAGATAGTCCAATTAAGACATGATTTAAAGACAGGACCTTTTGACCACAAAGATGGTTCCACAATCGCCCCGTGATTATGAGAGGGTATCTGGGGAGAGAGGGATAGATAATGAGGTCTGATCCTCCCCTCCATTACCGCTCGGCTTTGCCCAGAGCAAGCAGACCCCCGCCACATGGACCTGCGGTTCGGGAGGCTCTGTGAGGGGTGGCGAGGCGGACGGGGGTGACATTGAGAGAGTGCTCGACAAAGTCGTCGCCTTTTATATGCAGGGGAGCGTGCCTTCTGGTTGTGCACCAAAAGTGCAATTTATAATCTATCTGACAACTTACCCCAGCCCGCCGCAAAGAGGCATCACTCATCGCGGCCGCACTTTGCATATTGCAAGTCAAAAGCGTTTAATGGTGAGATGTAACTCTCTCCCTTCTCTCATTGATCACGAGGCGGACTGTGACTCCCATGAGCGGCGTGCATTAAGGCCAGTGACAAGCGGAAAACATTACAAATGAGCTTTAGCACATTTGCAAGGCAGTGTCACATCTTTGATGTAGGCCCATAGATAAGTGGATGGCGACTTCTTTCTCTCCCTCCTCTCTCTCTCTCTCTCTCTCTCTCTCTCTCTCTCTCTCTCTCTCTCTCTCTCTCTCTCTCTCTCTCTCTCTCTCTCTCTCTGTTACTTTTCTTTCACTCTGTCTCTCACTAGTTTTCTGTCTCTCTCTCTCCCTTTCCCCCATCTATCTATCTCCCACTCCCACCCCCACCCTCTCTCTCTGTTTCTCACTCTCTCTCTCTCCTCTAGCCTCTCTCCCGCTTTTGGATTAAACAAAACTGATGCCTGTGAAAAGTCTCGGTGATGAACGCGTCGCTGTGATGAGGCCGAGGGCGAGCGCATCATAAATCATGCCCTTGAGAGCGAGGCGGTGGGGGAAAATTGTACTATGATAAATATTGAGAGGTGGAATGAGCAATAGTTTTGTCACAATGTGGAGGCACCTACATCCAACCCGGCACTCCCCCCCCCCCCTTTGCTGTGAAATGTGGCTTTGTGATTGGGCCGGGTGCCGAGGCTGAGCAGAGGGCTGTAATTCAGACAGCTACAGCTGAGGAGAGCTTCTGAAGCCGCATGCGGTACTTGCTACAAAGGCGAGGTGATAAATTGTTATTCAAGCCTCGGATCGTACTCTTTTTCCTTTTTTTGTAAGCTGTTCCGGTAGACTTGGGAGACGTGTAATTGAGAGGGAACATGCAAACAAAGCTAATGATTTTCCTCCTTTACACCCCCCACCCTCCACCCCCCACCCCCACGTGGATCTCCTGTCTGCCGAACGGTGCTCATACATCTCCTACTAAGCAGCTACAGCTCAATGTAGAGGTCACAGTGAGAGTATTTTATGGACCCGATCAGGGGTCAACATAGTTTTAGGCTAAATAACATGCAGATACATAAAAATAACTCAAGTAGGCTATCACAGTGAGGCCATCACATCCAGGAGGCGTCATGTCCAGTCGCAAAACAATGCAAGACCAGTTGCAATTTAACTGCTATGTATTAAAGGGGAACTATTTTACTATTTCTTTCACTATTTGGGCACTTTTACACAATTCCTGTGAGTCTATGGAACACCTCTGTAATATATATATTTTTTTTATTCATTGTTTTGTATTTCTAATCAAGTCCTCAAAAACAGCATTTTTCTACCTCAAGATCTCGAGCCGTTTTGAGCCTGGGCTCCAGGTCCAGGTCCAGCCACTGTGTGCAGCTCATCCTGCACCTCTCCATTAACATGCAGCGGTGTCTTTCTGACATCACAAATCATCACATTTTCAAATGACTCAGTTCAGTGAGGGTGAATATTGTGAGAGGAGAATTGGAAGAATGCGCCAATATGAGAATTTTGAGACATAGATCATATTAATATAAGTTCACATAGCTAGGAAACAATGCTAAACACTCAAAAAGGCCATTTATAAGATAGTTCCCCTTTAACTGCTACTAAGTATACTTCTCCTGTCTCTGACTGGATTTTCTTTAATCTGATCAAGACATTGATTCTTTTTTATTTGCTTTACTGAAAGGAAAGTCGTGTGAAGGTATGAGGTAAGTTGACAACATAAAGTTGACAAGTTATGTTAATAAATAGTCTATATGGTGAATTATTACAGGATTCAAGGCGGCAAATTTTGGGGTAGCTAACGTTAGATGTGGTGCGTGTTATGCTAACGTTACAACATTATAGCTTGTGCAAGCCTTAGGTAATGTTAAGTTGGCTGATTGTGTTTGCTGTTAACTCATCGACTGCCATCAGCTTTCGCCATCTTTACTAAATGGCGCCAGCGTTAATGACCGCTTTAGCGATGTTTGTAGACCCATTGTGTGTTCTGTATTATAGCTATGGAGACAATAGTATGGCTCATTTGACAGGCATTGTTCATAATCCATTACTGACTAATTAGTTCATTTCTACACACTGTAGTTTGTTACACACTACACGCTAAACATCGCCCCATTTCCAGAATAATCCAGTATTTTTCCATAGATTGCGAGATATGACACATTATATGCAATAAGCCCAAATCATTCTGGTTGATCGCCTGAAGCTCCAAATACTCCCAAATCAAAAGTATATACCATGTATGTTGAGATCAGAAGCTCTGTGTAGGATTGTTAGTAACTGTCTAACTGTACATATGGCTGTTTACACTAGTAACTGTTTACCTGCATATATAATTGTCTCCACCAGTGACTGTCTAGTTGCATATATATCTGTTCCCACTAGAGGGCGCTCTAGGCGGAGCCACCCAGGTACTCCACCTTGTGGCGAGTATAAAAGCAAAGGTATACTCCCATTTCGTTCTTTCCCCCAATGTCTCTCAGTGAGAGAAGAACATGTATGTTACTGCTGCTCTTTCCATGTGAATAAAAAGAAACCACGCCAGTTCAGGCTCAAGATAGAAACCATGCCTCTTGACCACATTATTGTCGCCCTATAGCCGAATTCTGTTAACAATGTACATATGTGTCTTCACAAAATCATCATGGGGGGGGGGGGGGGGGGGGGGGGGGGGTTAACTCAAAACTGTGATCGTTACCAAAAGCAAGTTTTATGTCCGGTAAACGACGACACTGTGATCCGTACAGAAGCATGTTTTACCAGCAGGTTACCTAAGATAGATCTTACCTCAGTCAGAAAGTACTCCAAAATGAATGAATCCCAGGCGATCCCATGGCGATCGCAATTACTTGTGTATATTGGGCATGGCTACCATACGGAAAATAATAGCTCTGAGGCACCAAATCTTCCACCGCTTGCTTTGTTGTGATCCACTCCTAGGCTGAAACAGCCGGAGTGGATCACAAGACAAGCGATATCCTCAGTTCCAAGTTCAAAAGGTAGGTGATACTGCCATCTGGTGAGATTCGATCGGCATTGCAATTCCAACGTAGGCATATGAATCTTCATCTGTAACAATGAGCTTATTGTTACATTAACGTCATGTTTTTGCTGTTAGACAAATTGATTAGCTAAGCTAACTAAAACTAAACTAAATTGAAACTAAGCTAACATTAGCCAGGAGAGGATAGACGCCCTGCATTTCAAATCACTAAATATTCTAAACATTATAAACATTATAAATGTTCTAAACATTTGAAAGGCCCTTTTTGAGTATTTTTCCAAAATAGCTTCTTTGCTTTCTTCGGAACTGAACCCACACAGATTATGCCATTGAAGTTTGCATCAAAACTATTTTTTTGACATGACCTGACCTGAATTTAGACAAGTTTCAAGTTTCAAGTTTCTTTAGTTTCTTTAATATTTGTCATACAGAAGTACAGAATACTTTTATACAAAATGCTTCTTACTGTTACGCTCCAGAGACAAGACAAGATAAGTATGAAATAAAATAACATAGTAAAATTAGAAGTAAAAAAATGAGGTCACAGTGTTCAGTTTAGACATATGTACAATGTTCGATGCAGAATAGACGTAGTTACCATACAATATACAACGGCCCAAATAGCGTCCCGAATAGCGTCCAATTTACTTTCAGTATTGACAGGCGTTTTATGCAAAATTTGTAGGACTGTTAAGAGGTTAAAAGATGTGTCTGCCACACGTAATACACCTAACAACGCTTACTTTCGTCTCGTCTTTGTCCACAATTTGCATGGAGGCCCAGACAGAAGAGGTGCCACTAGGTTTTGACCTAATTTGACTTGAGCTTATTTTTCAGCTCAGTCTTTACCGCGTGCCTTTCCTTCACTCTGACTCAATGGTTTTTCTCCCTTATTTTGCCCTTGTGTTTTTCTTTCAACTTATTTCCCGCTCTTGTAATCTGATCCTAGGTCAGCCTAATCATCACGCAAGCTACACAGCAACCACACGTATTGATCGTGATCAATGCCGATCACGGGTCTTCTCGGATCCACTCAGGTATTCCACATAGAATGGGACCCGACCCGGACTCAATAGACCATAATAAAACATGGACGCTAACCCGTACCGGTCCCGGTTGGGTCTTGGATCCTAGGGGTTCCGGTAGACCCATGAAGACTTCTACCTCAATGTATCCTGTCCCCCCCGATCTCTCACAGAACGGCAGGTAGGGGAAAGTTAAAATGTCTACTTTTCCCCGACAAGAATAAATGACAGGAGCACCTCTGATGAACTCATCCTGTCAGAACAGGTTGCCGTTATGAATGTGCTTTCATGAAATGTTGTTTACAGTACATGAGAGGAGACAAAATGTTTTTGTGTCTGTGTATGTGTGAAAATACCCATATTGAACAGGCACTGTTTAATGTGTGTTTTGGGGAATTAATGTTTGAATATAACTAATATATGATCCCATCCATGTACCATGGGATTTTCACCGCAAAGGAAGTTTGATACTAAACAACGTATCCTGTTGCCTGCGTGAGTTCGCCTCAGGCACATCAAGATATGGCTGCTGTTTCAGATCTTCAAGGTTATGGAACAGATTGTGAGAATTTGAAGACAGAACACTTGATTCTCTTCACAGCATGCTGACTCTGGACGTTGGATATAACTCCAGTAAATTGAGTATTTTCCCAACCCTAACCCTAAAATCATCTTCAAATCAATTGCAATTGGGACAGTGAAATTGCAGCCATACCCATATATGAACCCTTACTCATCAAATGTCATTGTAATCATATTTCACGATTGGTATCTCACTGAATTACATTTCCCTCATTTGGATCCAAAATATATTCTTGTATCTATTTTATTTGACACAAAATAATGGAGATTTGTATTTATTTTATTACATTTTCTGTCTCTGTGTGTGTGTGTGTGTGTGTGTGTGTGTGTGTGTGTGTGTATGTGTGTACACTATGTTACGCCTCCTGCAACTCAGCGCTAAGGCTGGCGCTGCCGTTCACGCGGCTGGGGAACAGAGCTAATAGAGTATAATGTACAGTGTCACCGATACAGTAAGTACACATATGCAAGTATCATCACTTCCTGTCAGCATCTATCTCTATCACGCCGGCGCTCGCGACAACACTGCCGGTACCAGCCATGCGGGCTGTGAGTGTATACATGGAACTTGTCAGTGTTTTACATTGTGCTGACTTAACAGTCCAGCGAGCCGGCAGCGCGTACGTCCACACGAGTCTCCCTCACATTGTGTGTTCATGTAGGATAACCCCCCCCCCCCCTCCCTCTTCCCTGGTGGATGTAGCTGCTCGGTCCCCGTGACAGTGTGATTGTTCCCTTCAGTCGAGTGGTTTAGCGCCACAGATGTGCTCCGTCCAGTTCCACATCCAGCTGTCTGCTCTGTCTGGGGGTCATCCGCACAGCCCTATGTCCCCACAGCCCTATGTTCCCACAGCCCTATGTCCCCACAGCCCTATCTCCCCACAGCCCTATGTCCCCACAGCCCTATGTCCCCACAGCCCTATCTCCCCACAGCCCTATGTCCCCACAGCCCTATGTCCCCACAGCCCTATCTCCCCACAGCCCTATCTCCCCACATCCCTATGTCCCCACAGCCCTATGTCCCCACAGCCCTATGTCCCCACAGCCCTATCTCCCCACATCCCTATGTCCCCACAGCCCTATCTCCCCACAGCCCTATGTCCCCCCATTTCTAAGACATTTTCCCCCATCAAAATTAGGCCATATGTCCCCCAGCCCTATGTCCCCTCAAGG